>NW_015113789.1:132403-134322 GCF_001443285.1 Poecilia latipinna
GCGGGGTGATAAAAAGGCGGGCAAAGTGTTTTATACCTCCCCTGTAAGGGTTTTTTGTGTTTTTTTTTTTTTTTTTTTTTTTTTTTTTTTTTTTTTGCAAAAACTGTCATCTGTTCCTGTTCTCCCTTTTTTCTCTGTTTCTTATCATATATGAAATGGATTTTGTTTGAAAACTATTTTTCTTCCTTTTATTGCCATGTATTCTTGTGCCTGGGTCCAGACTGTAGGTTAGCTGTGTAGACAGGGAAAGCTTGAAACATTTAACTTTCAACAGAAAGTTTGTAATCTAACTTTTTTCCCTTCATTATTTTCATACTTGGAGTGGACCAAGCATCCAGACCGTGCTGATGCCATCAAATCCACTATTTATCTACACAGTTATCAAGCAAGCACCATGTTTACCCAAGAACATAAACACCATTTTATGGTTTAATAATTTTTGATTTTGATACTATCTTGATATTCTTCTGTATCACTTAATATATTTTCATATTGAAAGTTTCATCCTGTAGCTTTAATGTGACTATTTTATATTAAATTCATTGTTAGAATCAAGTGTTAACATCTAGATTTTTTTAATGCTTTTTTGTCAGTCATCATTTTTTAGAAACAAATTTGTGGTCATCCTTTTGACATAATCTGGCACATTTTGCCTTCTATTTTTAAATGTTCTGATTTTCAAATGCTTTTGTGTTATTTGTGTCAAAAATGTTTCCTTGGCTTTCTAAGAAAATGGATGTTTTTTTATATATCACTGACAAAAATTTATTTTGTTTATATAAATAAGAAAATTTGTCCTTTGTTACAAATGGTACTAATGATGTGATTTTTTATTTTTATTTTTTGTTTTAAAAAAGCAGAACTGGTTAAAGATTTTCACACAAATTCATCATGATTTACAAATACTTGTTTTACCTTAAAAGTTTTATGTTAAGTCATAGCTGTATATCTGAGAATTATTTAAATATTTTATGTTATTATTAATTTCAATAAATATAAATGTTAAATATGTTTATAATAAAACAGTATATAGTTATTATTTTTTTGACACTGACTTTATAGAGATTAATGCTTAGTATAGCATTAAATTTAATTAACAGTGCTATATAAGTCTTACACTATTGGATGTTAATTAGAATAACGCTCAAAAACTAAAAGTGTCCTTTTCAAATAACTCTGCAGATGTTATTTGTCTCCATAGAGTAAAAGTATATTAACAATTGTGAGTGTTAGTCAAGTTTTATTCTATAAGTCATTTTAACTCTAATTAAAGTAAAATTAGAGTAACACTGACAACAGTGTAACTTTTACATTGTACACATGTTCACTGGCTCAGAGTGGAAATTGACTTTAAGTGTTGAATTAACGCTGCTCATTCTCCTGTGCTGGGTCTTTCTGTGGGGAGTCTGCAGGTTCTCCCTCTGCATGCATGGGTTCACTCTGGGTACTCCGGCTTCCTCACTGTCCAGAAGCATGACTGCCAGATTTACTACTACCTCTAAATAACAGCTATATATGTTTGTCTGAGAGCTGTGGTTGTTTGGATGCATGATGAACACTTCTACAAGGATCTCTACTGCAAAACAGAGTAAAAGGTTTTCACTCCAAGAGTTGACACTATCCATCCATACGTTCATTGTCTACACCTTCTTATCCTTCCGGGGTTGCAATCATGTTTATTTTTACTTGTTCTTTTCTGTTCATTCACATTTTATTTGAGAAACAAACATTTGTCTCTTACATATTATTTCCTTAAGTCCATGCCTTATATACTGTGACTCATTAAGGACCATGTAACCACGATGTCTCACTCCGACTGTCATCAAAACCAAATCAGTTGCTCAAAAAATAATTAAATACATGTCTGATTAAAAATATACTCTTTAAATGAAGAATTATATCCAATACCTGCTTCCTGA
>NW_015113789.1:137228-179102 GCF_001443285.1 Poecilia latipinna
GTCCAGAAGCATGACTGCCAGATTTACTACTACCTCTAAATAACAGCTATATATGTTTGTCTGAGAGCTGTGGTTGTTTGGATGCATGATGAACACTTCTACAAGGATCTCTACTGCAAAACAGAGTAAAAGGTTTTCACTCCAAGAGTTGACACTATCCATCCATACGTTCATTGTCTACACCTTCTTATCCTTCCGGGGTTGCAATCATGTTTATTTTTACTTGTTCTTTTCTGTTCATTCACATTTTATTTGAGAAACAAACATTTGTCTCTTACATATTATTTCCTTAAGTCCATGCCTTATATACTGTGACTCATTAAGGACCATGTAACCACGATGTCTCACTCCGACTGTCATCAAAACCAAATCAGTTGCTCAAAAAATAATTAAATACATGTCTGATTAAAAATATACTCTTTAAATGAAGAATTATATCCAATACCTGCTTCCTGACTGATTCTAATATTTTGTATGTTCTGTAAGAATTTAAACACCAAAAGTATCAGATGGTATTTATAAAAAAAGAGAAAATATATGCTCTACTTTTATTAAAGCATAGTTAATGAATTCACATGATGTTCTTGAACCTTTAAAGATCAAATATGGTGATTTTCTTACATTCATCACATTTTGTTGAATTTGTTGCATTTAATTCTGTAGTTCTTTGCCAGTATTACATTTTGCCTAATTCCTGAGCACAGCCTCACTGCAGATACGTTTATTACGTCTAGCATAGAGTGTTCGCTCATGCTTTGGTCAGAATTTGTACCTGTGATGAAGGCCTCCAGCATAAGCCCCAGGAGCATCTGCACAGCCAGCAGTGCTATAGCACTGGGACAGTCTCCACTGGGGAACATGGTGCCATAGCCAATGGTCAGCTGGGTCTCAAGAGAGAAGGAGAAGGCAGCAGTGAAACTTGTAATATGTTTCACGCAAACCACGTGATCCTGTGGGGGGTCATCATGATTTTTCACAGCAAGGTCTCCATTGAGATGGGCCAGCAAGTACCACAAGCAGGCAAACAACAGCCAGTGGGCAATGAAGGATGCACAGAAGGCGAGGAGTACCCATCTCCAGCGCAGACTCACCAATAGTCCCCACAAATCCTGCAGCGCCAGCAGCCAGACTCTGCCCCAGCTCCTGCGCCACGAGTCTGAGGGGCAGGCAGGGGTATTAAGCGTACAGTGTCCATCTTTGGTGACTAGACGCTGACGAGGGGGAGAAGACAACAAGGGGTAGGAGGACGCTTTGCCAGCCAGAACGCTACTGTTGGTTTTGGTTGTCATGGTTGCAGGCAGATCTCAAACAGGGCAAACAAAATTGACCCTGAAAAAAAGAAAAAATTAAAAATTAATGATAGTAACATAATTTTTAAACTTTGATAGTTATGTTCTTTCAGAGGAACTCATGTGACTGATCAGCAGTAACACTCTGAAGCTGCTCCTTTCTTTATTGCTCAGGCTTTATTCAGCCTCAGGCTCTGCTCCAGTTATTGATAAATATGGTTGTGAACATAGTTTGTGGATACGGTGTGAATTGAAAGTGCAAAAAATAATAAAACTACTAAACATGGACATTTTTACATTTTCATTGAATATTCAAATTCGAGATGTTTTGTTCTGAAGCTTCTTATTGACAGGTCTGGTCATGGAATCAGTTCTGGACATGTTGAAATCAACTGATTTTAGGGTCCTTGTTTTCATGAAATGGGCCAAAACAGATTCTCAAAATTAGGTTGAATGTACAGAACAGTCATGTTTAATTTAAGCAGCTGTAGGGGATGTATGTGCCGGCAGCCCTGATAGTCTGACAGCTAGACTTCTGCATTCTGCAGAGTTTCTATTTCTATGTCAATATTGTTGCCAGGAGATTAGAGCGGCTCTCAGCTGGGAATCAGTCTGAGCAACACAGTGACATGCAGAGTAGGAATGTGTCTTGCAGGGAGCTTTCCCTGCATGGCTGTATGACTCTTCACAAATAACAAATCTCTCCATTCCATGAATAAAACCACTCAATGTCTTTGAGTGGTTTTATTATTGTGCTTTTTCTATTCTTCAAAGTTAAAACTTGTGTTGCCATGCTTCAGCATTTAGGTTGGGTCTGGAGTGATTTGGTTGGAAAATTTACTCTTCCCAGAATAAACAATAGTTGGATAACACTCAGCAAGACTGTCACATGTCTCACTTTCAAGTCCACTGAAACTGAGACAGTTCTGATGGAACCAGCTATGAGGGATGAGGATATTAGCATAGTGTCAGCGTAGTTCTGTTTTACATACGGCATGTCCGGAAATGACTCTAGACTACCATCAGACTGAGCTGTGAAAGAACTTGTTGATCAGACTTACATGTTTCAGATCATTAATTATACTTTCAAATGATGACGTGATTTATTAAATGTCTAAAGCTAAGAAAACCAGCCTGGCCCAACTTAATAATGGATGATGCCTCCAGTCCAAACATGTGGGATGGCAGTGAGGGTCACTGCCATCCCACATGGGAACTGGGGAGGAACTTTGTACCCCTCTACTTTGCAGAACTGCTTCCAATTCAGCCACATTTGATAGATTTTCAAGAATGAATGATTATTAAGGTCATATTAAACTCTGGAAAATGATGGCGCAAAGAAGAATTCTTCACAAAATCAAGAATATTATGGACAACCCTGATCATCCTCCTCCTTGTATGGCTGCATAACCTACATATGCTTCAGTTTAGGATGGCAGATTTTTCTCCTGACAAGGTTTTCTGGTAAAGAGCAGAATTCAAGGTTCCGTCAATAAAACAGATCATCGTGTGGGATAAAAGACTTCCTGGACAAGCTTGTAGATGGAGGATCTCTGCAGCGTTTCCTGGACTGAAATGATGATGTTGTTTTAAGGAAATGCTGATTATTTTATGGTGGATGTACCAGTACCCACAACGGGACCCAACACATCCCACTGTAATCTAATCAGTCAACAGAATATTTTTCTAAATGTCATGAATATCATTAAGAACTTTTTGGTAAAGGTGACATGGGCCTTTGAGTTCTTTTTGATAAGCAGTGGTTCTGATCTGATCACCTTTCTTATTGTTCAACCATGAACTCTGACCTTAACTGAGGCAGAGATCAGCAGAGCTTTAGGCGTTCTGAATTATACTGTGTATCCTATAAAATACAACTTGATTTTTTTTACATACAAATGTCATCACACATAAATGATCATTAAAACGTAAACTGATTCATTATGGATTCCTGAAGACTCCTTCATGTTTTTTGACATGATTACACCATGGATTTAGCACTATGACAACAAAAGAACAGCATCACTTTGCTATAACAAAACTAACTAATCTATAGCTTTTATTAAAAAATGTCTGCCAGCAGAAACATACTCAGTGTTTCATGTGACTGTATCATTACAGAGTTTTTGCAGTTGAAGTTATTTCTGATTGCGTGAAGCAGCACATCAGAGACACGGTGCTCATTACTTTGGGCTCGTGCAGAGGTTTATGTAATGTGTGATCAGCTGCCACTGTTTTCTACATTTTTAACTTTATCACTTCACAGCATGTCTGAACTGCAACATCAGACATCTAACAATCTAAATTCATTTAAAGATGAATACTTGGACTTGTTTTCGGTCTGTTGGTTGATTACCAACTCTTAGTTCACTCTGATTCCAACGAATAGTTTTAGAAAAAAAAAAAACTAAGCTGAAAACATCTTTCTTTACAGCCTTTGATAACAACAATTAAATGCACACAAACTTTCTCTGTGTTGCTCCAGAAAAAACTCTTCAGCTGTAACCAATCCCCATGTCTGATTTGATCACCGATTGTTCCATCCGGGTATCAGAACCTCACCCCAGGACAGCATCATGCTGGGACTCGTACTCACCTAGAGCTGCACTCAGGGCCAACCTGGAGCCCTTTGACCTGTTCCCCTTAGACTGGCTCTGTTAAGCAGACACAGGACTGCGGCTCATTCAGAGAGCGCCACCGATTCCTTGGAAAAATGGGGGTTCAAAATCCCAAAAGGAGTCCAACAGAAAAAGTGTGGGGGGAGGAAAATTTCTCTCCTCTGAGGTTGTCTCTGAGTGTGACTGAGCGTGCTGCTCTTTACTCCACTGTGAGGTGCAGCATCGAGCTCCAGGGCCAGGAGGATTCAATTGGTCACATTACTCTGCAAGGAGCCTATTAGTGTTCCCGGAAGATAGCAGATAGAGAGGGATTTGAGTGGGGGTGTTTGCTGGGGGTGGGGTGACCAACACCTTGTCACAGTTCATTCAGTCCAATAAATATTGTTGTGACAAACTGGAATTTTTAACCGTTTGTGCGTACATGCACAAGCTGGATTGATTTCTGATGTTATCTAGAGTATTAAGGAAAACATGAGCACAGATGTTAAGACTGTTAGAACTGAGAACAGGATTTATTTATTTGGGTATATTGTTCAGGAGATATTTTCTTGTCTTCTTCTTGTCTCGTCTTGTGATCTCTTAGATATGACCAGAATTTAAAATCACTTCATTGTGCTGAAGGCTTTAATTATCATTAGCAACTGACAACATTACTACACAATTGTGTAATAGCCAGATAAGTTACATATTAACCAAGAAATCATTGAGGCCTTCCTTCTTGATACCAAGCAGCAGATAGATGTCAAAATGTCAACACTGCTCTTTGACCCCTGAACAACTTTACTCAGAAGATTGTTTGTCTCCTCAACAAACCAAAGTTAAGCGTCGGTTTGTTGAAGATCTACTTTAATTAATTATGGTCAACTTTAACATTTTTGTAGTAATTTGATCTATTAATCAAATTACTACAAACTTTATTCGTTTGTGCTCCATTAGTCAAATCTTATAAAAGTTAATACTTGAGTATTAGTTTGTTACTATTTGATTTCTTGTAAAGTTATCAGGTCTTAAAGTTTGGGTGATAATACATGTAGTTTGTGGCCAACTGTAGTCTAAAGCAGAGGTTCCCAAACTGTGGGGCGCGCCCCCTAAGGGGGGGCGCCGTGTCATTGCAAGGGGGGCGCGGGAAGCCATCTGGATGAAAAAACAAAACAAAACATGAACACTGTATGCGCTGGGTTTTTACCTTAGAATGGCCAACTCTCTGTTATTCCTCTGTCAATTTGATACAGTAGAGGCTTCCACACTTCCCATATTTGTGTCCTCTGTCACTTTTATCAGCAGTTAAAACTGTTTAATCAGTTGTTAACATGGTGTAACCTGTTTTTCCGAGCCACCTTTAAACGCAACATGGGCGACACTCGCGCTGGGTTTCCACCTGTCAAGGAGACCTGCTGCTGCTGTGCAGAGCTACGTAGGTTTGTGTTAGAATCACGGCAGCAAACCAGCAAAACGCAAAGAACTTTTCACAGTTTTTCCCTCCAAACTAACCGACTGAGTTGAGTAAAGCTGCTGGATGCAGGTAATGTTAGCTAAAAGATAACTAGCTAAAATCAATACAGAACCTTAAGCTTAACAAGTACCTTGCAGGCTACCTCTATTTTCAGCTATGTACATTCATTTTGCCCCCACTGGGGGGGCACAGAAGAAAAAGTTTGGGAACCACTGGTCTAATGCATGTGTTTATTTTCCTTGTGAAATTTAGGGACAAACAAATATCCACATCCAGTTAAATTAACTGAACTGAAGAGTTCTTGCTGTCATAATAAAGTAACTAAGATTATGTTTTTAAGACATATAAAATTTTGCTTTGTAAAGAATGAAAACCATATCTTGTAACTGGTATCTTTATTTTCACTATGAAATTATAATAAAATTTTTGTTGATACACGGATTCAGGATGGACATAAATTAAAAGTAATTAAGAAAGAATATCATCCATTCAGGAAGACCTTAAAAATATAAACAATAAAACTGGGAAATACACTGTGTTTAAGTTTATTTATTCTGAATTTAATGTAGACAATAAAAAACTGGTCTACAAGATGAAGAAAGTATTTATCTTTATTCACTACAGCCTCTATAGATACTAAGAATGGACTTCAAGCAGCTCAGACTTGCTTTAATATTCCGCTCGATTCAAATTTCACTTCACAGCTCAGTCTGGGCTTTCTCCCATTGTCTTTGATTCCTCTGTTAGACTTTCAACTGGACCAATCAGGGAACAGAAGGAGAATTTGTGAATGGTGACATTGATTTTCTGCTCTGTTTTAGAATTGCAGTCTACCTGCAGCTTTAGAAACGGCAGCCGTGAAACTAAATGAGGACATTCGGTCTGTGTTTTTAGGTCACACCTTGTTAAGAAAATGTTAAGAAGCAATAATATTTTCTGTAACATTTAAGTTCTAGAATGTGTGTATGTGATCCTTTTGTTTGTGAAATGTTTGTTACCTTTTTGGGTGTGTCCTTGTAGTGGCCATCTTGGAACCTACCAAAGAGGAGGCCTGCCTCAAACCCAGCTCTTATATAGAAAGGGCCATGTTTGCTGGAGTTTGATTGGCTGGGCAGTTAATAGAGAAGGTGGGGACAACAGTATATAAGGACACTACTGGCTGAGCCTTGAGAAAAAGAGAAAGCTGAGAAACAGAAAGCTGAGAGACTGCTGGAAAAGATGCCATTTTGTCTTGTGAGTGGATTATGCTGTGCTGAAGGAGGCCTAATAAATCACCTTTATGTATGCTACAGCCAACTTTGCTGAGTTTTCCTTCCACACCACACCTCTCAGTGTAACACACCTCCAAATATGAAATTAACATAACAGCTGGCTCTCTCGGATCTGCACTTTTCACTTTGTAGCGGAGAACGGTTGTTTACAGCCCAGGCGATATCCTGAGTGTCAAACTGGTACATTACACACACCATGGGCAAATGTTAGCAATTGGGTAAAATTTGAAACTTCAACAGAGTCCACACCACCAGGAAGCAGTCGTTTCTCAGCAGCTGAGAGCCCAGACCCTCTGGATGAAGCAAAGTGTAGAACAAGGAGCTGGTTTACTAGGAGAGACTCCAGCAAACCATGAGTTTTTTCCATGAGAAAGACTGTATACAATGACTGACAAGAAGTGTTAGATATGATAGCTTTAAGATTTACTTGCAACATTATTTATCTTCTTTTTTGTGGTTAAGATTTGTTTTGTGGTATATTTTAGTTAATTGAAATTGCACAAGAGAAGTTGTACTTATTTTTGTGAGATGTTAATAATTAATGAGGTAATTATATAAAAACAATGTTCTGCTTTGACAAGTTGTGTGTTCTACATCATGGTGGTCTTATTTACTCTCTCACAGAGAATCCTACAGCCAGTCTCCTCTCTAAATCTACAAATCATTCAGTTTAAATCTAAAGAAATCTGTAATGATTCTGATCAGAAAGTTCCTGGGCCTGAAGTCATTTGCACAAGCTGGATTTATTTATTGTAGATATCACATAAAGGAGCAGCAGAATAGTTACAGAGTGGAAAGCACATGCAGTTTGTGTAGTTTTCATAGGCAGTTACCAAAATAACACTGGTAGACTCTTTTGGTAAGTAATATGGATGGAAACTTACTGCCAAGTGTTCACTGTGGTAACATGTCCTGATGACACCATCTGTTGTTGACAAGCACTGCAAATGCACCTGCTTTTCTTTTCCTGCTGCTCTTTAAACATCTGTTTGCTCATATAGTCAGGGAGCCTGGCAGAGAGGCGTTATAGTCTGGGATGTGATCCTGCAGCCGAGTCTCAGTAAAGGTACATTACCACAGACAGACTGGTGTGGTCTGCTGGGGACAGACAGAGACCGAAAAGGCTGATCTGGATGGCTAGCTCTGTCCCACGATGGCCTCTGGACCCAGGAGGGGTGTTGTGTGGAAGGAGAATGGTGGCTGAGCTGTTTTAGCTGTTGGACTTCATCATCCGCCTCATGCAGGGAGCTCTGACAGCACTGAACAGCTCCTTCAACGGGCAGACTGCTCCATCCACAAAGTGGGGATGATTCAGAAGATCCTTTCTTTCCCACGTACATGTCTGTGGGTGAGAGAGAGAGTACACTGCACTGTTTTTTATTTTGTCGTTTCTCATTTCTGTTACTCTTGGTTTTATCCTAGTGGCCTTTATTTTGCAGTAGGCAAACAGGAAGGTGGATTACGAGAAACGGGGAAGATGTGCAGCAACGGTCATCAGGCTGGGACTCAAACCCATGATGGACGCGTGGAGGACCAAGGCCTCTCTCTGTTCACTGGTCGCACCGCCAAGCCCCACTTCTGTTACTCTTGTTCTGTCCACTTTTTGTCATGACAACTTCAATTTCAAACTTGTGGAATTAATAAAGGATTATTTTAAACTTGTTGGCCAGTGATCTCATGTTTTATGGTTTGAATTTCCTCCTTTCCTCTTTCCTTTTTCTTCTGCATCCATAAACATGATGCCTCCTTTTAAGCTGATCTAAGATTTGTGGCTTCACTTGAGGTATTATTTTAGCTTGTGCAACGTTATTCAGCTCCTTCCACTTGTACACCACTATGTTTCTATGGTTACACATCATAGCATATGACCAAAACTAAAAATAATATCAATAGAAATCCTTCTAGCTGCACAGCATCCAAAGCTAGAGAGTATTATCATCCCCCCAAACAAGTAATTTCTCTGCCAGACATAAAGAAATTAAAACTTAAAATAATAATAATAAATGCAGATAACAGAGCTACTCCAACATGCTGATGCCTTGAATGGTGCAAAATGCAGGGAAGAAACAAGCAGAGCTAAACCTAAAATGAAACTTTAATAGCAATTAAAAAATAAGGGTGAAAAGCAAAATTCAGAACAACCTCAGGCAAAAAAACTAAGTGAGCAACTGCAAGTAAAACATAAAGATATGACAAAGAAGGAAGCAATAGAAGCAATATAGGAGTATACTGACTGCTGATGAAAAACAGTATTTAAAGGAGTGAGAAACTGGGAAAACATTGGAGGAAATGGTTAACATAGCAAATAGCAAAAGTAAGTTATGATTAAAAAAACACTAAACAGAATAGAAAAAACTAACAAAGAAAGATCACCTGCTGGAACTGCAAAGAAAAATCATTTCAATGCTGGAACTCAGAAATTACATTCTATTAGATATTAACTTGTGTTTCAAAGTCTGTGAGACAACATGGAGCAAAGCAATCAGACAAAACCAGCTTCTTACTACTTACTGTAAAATATACTCTTATTTTTTCCCATCTTGTTAAATTGTTAAATTCAGCTGTGTTTTTATTCATCAAACATGATTTAAACCCTGCTAGGGGTTAAAACTGGACCTTTTTTCATTTCTCCCTCTTACCACTCTGGATCTGCACGGATGACATTGTTAGGAAGTGACGTGTTGTCAGTATTTTACTGTTACTTTGCCTTCATTCTCTCTCATTAGTCTGAAGAGTGAGACCTACTACTGGGAAACCCTTCACCCCTCCGCCCTCTTACCCCATCCCCTTCGTTCTTGTGTATTTTCTCCATGGGGTGAATGAGAGCTTTGTAGGAACTTAATGCACATGGGAAAAGATTATCACCTAATCAGCATGCAATTAATCACAGTTTTATTAAATATATGTTGACCAAAGTAACTTGAGTTTTAAATGTATCGTACCCAAAGTTTTGAACTGCCATTTTGATAGGCAAGTACAATGTTAGGTAACCATAATCACCCTAGCTTCTAGACAGACAAAAAGAAAGTAAACTGTTATTTGGTTAAAAATGAAATGGTTGATGTTTCCAAGCCAGACTTACCGATGTTCAACGTCTCTGTTTGAAGTCTTTAGTACTTCCTGATTGTTTTGGACTATATTGACAACTGGGTATAGCTGAACCATCTGCATGGTTTAAGCATCTTTTCATCAGTCATGAAATAAAATTTACAAGTCATATTAAAAAATAAAATGAAAAATACTCCCTAATATTCAAACTGACTCAGCTGAATCTAAAGTAGTTCTGCCTACCAACACTGCAGTTAGCAAATGGCCCATCAAGATTTTTTTAAGTGGATATAACATGCTTTTAAATCCTTCCTTTTCACATGTAAATCATGTACTTAAGGTCCCTACAAAGTAAAACTGCAATGCCTTGGTCTGACTTCCTGGTTATCGTAGCTACAACAGATATCTTCTCAAGGCACATAACAGAAAAATCACTAATTTCAATTCAGTCATTCATACATTCCAACTTATCCTCACTATTAAACAGTACAGTATACTCAATGAATTCATCAAAGTAGCTTAAAAAGTTTCCAGCTGGGAAATCCAGTATATTGGACAGAAGTAGAAAGTAACAAAGTACAAGTTAATGTTCTTAAGTAGCTTTTATGTGTATCTGTACTTTCCTGTTTATTTTCCAGATGTTTTACTTTTAATGCATGTATTCAAAACAAAAAGTATATTTGCTTTTGACTTCTTGCTTTTCCTAAACCAAGAAATATTTCAAAATGATGACAGGACAGACACAGAAAAGCAAAGCATTCCACATCCATGGTCTTATTTATGAAAGCTCTTCAAAAATCAGCTCCAGGACTGAATCATTGTGCAGGTTCTGTGTTATGTGATAACCAACAAACCAGAAGCTGCTGGCATTCAATAATCCACCATCAAATCTGAAAAAAAAAAGAAAAGAAAGAACATAAACAAACTGTACACATAATGATGTATGTTTAGGTGGTATTAAGAGCTAATTTCGCATGTTTTGTAAGTCAGTTTACACCTCTGGTAAACTAATCACAGCTATATGTAGAAGAAATAAATTTGACGACTGTATCGTTACAGTTATTAACCTCTTAACTATCATGATGACAGGGATGTTAAGAGTGTCATCATTAACTATCAATGATGGTTATGAACCTCTTAACTATCATGGACCCTTTGACTTAGATTACAAGCACTGTAAGTGTGACTGTTACGGGATTAATGTAATGTTTGAAATGCAAATACAGTTGTTTACTAGTGGCTCCTTTATGCCCTCTTGTGGTGACAGATTTTTGAGAGTTTTATTTGGACTCATCATGGCTGAAGTTCAGAGGTCTTGATGGAGTCTTGGCCCCTCTTTGGGTCAGATCTACTAAAGTTTTGTGTGTATAAAAACAGATAACAACCTGATATCATATGCAAGTCTGATCTACAAACAACAAACAGGATTGTGCAGCAAAATAAAGAGAATTGCTGGCGCCTTAATGTTAGTGGTTCTACCTTCATGAATATGCTGTAGATAAGCTGATCATCAAAAATATTGGGAATATAGTAACTTACCTCCAACAATGTGATTCACTGAACCTGAACTAGATGGCTAGATCTGCTTTTGCATTTTTATTTCACACTTTTGAAAAGCAGCTGTATATTTTATCTGCTGCATGTTCTACATGGAGGTTGGAGGTGGAGAGAGTTAAATACAGATCTTTAGTTTGTTTTGATTAAAGGTTAAATTTTTCACAGCTGTTTTGTACCACGTTGTATACAAATTTAAATTAATTGTATTCTTCTTCTTATTATTATTATTATTATTTTTATTATTACTACAATTCCTACATAATTACACACATACAAAATTATCACATAATGACTTTCTACTTCATTTTTCTTTTTACAGCTAATAATTAGCTTTGCCAAAAATGCATCCCCTGCATAGCTACTGGTATGACTTTCATATCAATAGGACAATAGACAAGACATGCAGATATTGGATCAGAAATTAAAATGCATCCCCTCCTATATTAATAGACTAGACACATAAAGGTGATATCAAATGTTCTACATAATGGGCCTCTGTTTTCTCGTGTGTTAAGCTATTACAGTGTTAAAAGAAAAAGCGGGGAACTGCAAACCATTAGCGGAGAACATTTTCATCAGACATTGACTGTAAAACGTTTGACTCATATGTCTCAATAAAGGTGTCAAAACCGTATTTATTTCAAATCATCTACGAAATAAAACCCACTGTTTTAGGGCTAATATAGTTAAGAAACATGATAATGTTACAAATATGTTACATATATGTTACATATAATGTTACAAAAAGTTTCCTCTTCGGTCATATTTCAGTCAGTTTTCTCATCAAAATGCCAGAGTTTAGAGCGATGCGCGTTCCCGCGACAGGGCATGAAATTCTCAGTAGTCATACCTTTCTCTTCATAACACCGGCCCCAATACTCACCAATACAAAATTAGATAGTATTCACAGATGTTCAGTAGAGTGAAACAAAACTGATTTCACTACTATACATTTTGATGAACATTGCCATATTTTCAATGTTTATTGTGTCGTCATTTTGCCAAAAAAAATAAACATTAAGCACAAGTATTGCAAGTTTTGAGAAAAAGATGAAATCCTGCTGGCAAATTGAAAATATATGCTCTTGACTTAAGGCAGTAAAAGTCCCCCATATTTGTGTTTGCATCAAAAATACTAGTTTGAACATGTTCTGTGTATGTGTGAATCTTCCTGTGCATTTGTGAATGTTGAGACTGTTTTAGCTCCATATATTTGTTATTATAAAAAAACTGACATCAGAATTGATTTTGTGATGTTTTTGAAGTTCGTTTTCTCTTGCCTGGCGTTCTGGCAAGCAGATAAACCTCTTTATGTTTAAATTGCATATTTGGTCAAATGACTTGATCGAGGATTGGGGAAATTATTTTAAACGTACTTGTAACTTGCAAAACAATGACTTGGTCCAAACGTTGGTCATTCTATGCATAGACACTTGTGTGACAGTTTGGTTGAGGATGAATAGTCCAGCAGAAATGGACATTTAAAGGACACTGCCATGAGTCTCCAGCCATCTCAGTGTAGATTGTGCAGGCCTACAATGCGTTTGAAATGGTGTCCTTAAAGCACTGTGGGCACCTGAGCGCCAGGATGACAGCACCTTACCGCACAACAATCTGAACACAGAAAGAACGTTCCGCCAGGACGACCCGGCCCTATCGTGAGCAGCAGCAACAGCAGCAGCAGCAGCCGTGGAGCAGAGAAACCTAGACGGGTTCCTGCATACGTCTCACTCTAGCGCTGTCTGTGGGGTGGAAGACACCGAGTTCTGAGGACAACTTCATTGTGCTTTTTCGGCAGCATGGTCGAGTGAAGAGATCCGGAGAGCAGGTCCAAGTCCGACCGCAGAATAAGAGGTGTGCCTCTATGCATTCAACGCGGTAACGTGAAGAAGCCTATCGACGATCCCGTGTCAGATGTGAGCCATGAAGCATCTTCCAGTTAATACTACGGGCTTGTTCTCTGCTGCAGCTGTGTGGGACACATAACGGTAAATGGTGTGTTGGGTCGACCACAGCTGAAGAGTAGCGGGAAACGGGGCTCCCGATTCAGCTGCTTAGGAACAAGCCAGTGTCCGCCTGGAGCCACTCGGACCGAATCGCGACGCGGATGTCCTGGCTTTCTCTGAAACGCTCACATCAGGCTACAGGAGACAAACAGGTAGGCTATTCAGTGCACGAAACGTGACGCTTCTTTACCCTGTTGTACATTAGTGATGGAGGCTGCTGCTGCCTTTTTTTAGCATTGATATTGCAGTAGATAGAGATAAAGACCTTTTATTATCCGCTTTGAAAGACCGAGATGAAATGGTAAAAAGCCCCCCAAAGCAAGCATTTCCCCCTGCTTCGCCCTTATGGTAATCATCTTCATCACTTCGGCCTAGTGTAGGACACCTCAGTCAGAGCTGAGATTGCAGCTCAGTAAAATAGTAAGATCTTGTGGAATCCAATCCTATTCAATGCCAGTAATCACAACAAAGTCTTTATTAGTTAATTTATTTAATACAATATGCCAATGAAGACTCAGTGGCTCCGTGTTGTACATGTGCATGTTCAGTCACGTTATACATCGCAGATCAGATCTGTGTCCACACAGACTTCAGTTAAAAACATATAAATATTAGTTTGCATGGAGATGAGTGGTAAAAGAGAATGCATGTGTGAGGCTGGAAGTGATTAGATCAGGGATGACCACGCTTTACTTCCATTGTGAGATCAATCTGCAAAAGCCATTAGGAGATGCAGGCAGTGAAGGAAGCCATTCCAAGACCTGATTCTGTTAATCTACTCCAAGGAAGACAAAAAGAAAAAGCTCTGAAAATATGTGATATATAGCCTCTACTTGTGTGTGTTTGTGAGAGTAAAGGGGAGCTGTCTGCTCTCACCTTTCAGCAGGCTGGCAGGCAGCCAGGCACACAGCATACAGCTGTTCTTTCACTTACTGTAGCGGCCTGTGCTTCCTCACATCTTTACCCAACACCTCTGCCTCTGCTTCATCGCAGCCTGCTTGTCTTCTCACACCTCCTTTTCTTCAGACTGTTCTGCAGAGGCTCATCGGTGCTGTCATCAGTCCTGACAGGTACTGAAAGATGACTGTGGAATTTATGGTCATTAGCTAAAATATTTTGTTCCACTGGAGTGTAAAAAAATAGACAATAAGAACCCAACAAAATGAAGTTGAGGTCCATTTAGACATATTGCTGTATGTCATGCCTGTATTGAGTCTCAGTAGATGTGTGCCATATTGGACTTTTCTGCAGATTTTGGATTGCAGAAAAAAAGCAGTTTGGAAAAATTATCTTTTCATGTTGTAGGTTTTCTTCAAATAAAATGTTTTCATCCAGTCATTTTTAAAGCAAGCTAGTTTTAGGGTGTGACTCCTGGTACGGAGCGAACAACACGACCACGATCCACTTTTTGAGGTGGTCTCGGTCCGCTTCCAGACAAATTCTGATTCTATCTGCTTCTGGTGTGAATACAGGCTGACCTCAGCCCAGACCAACTACAGGAAATGTAGTGGACTTCACAAACCAGTGCTGCTGGTCATTACGGTGAAAATGAGCCCTTCAGTGTTACTAATTGTTCTGCTGAACTGAAATCATACCTGATCCACTGTTTTCTGCCTAGCGATGTTGCTGCATGTTTAACGTGGGTCAGAGGTCGCAGAGCGTCTTGCGTCTTGTGTACAACCAAATTTACAGACACCAACATTAGAAATCTCCCATTGCGAGACACGCAATGTATAAGCTGCTCCTGCCATTCAAATTGGTATTGCAGTTGTAATTACAGCACAAAAGAAATGCAACAACTGGACTTCCAAAGTTTGCTTCGTCTATTCTAACCTGCAGCTGACATTTAGATATTTTTCAGTACAGAAGATTTGAGAAAGAAACAGCAAAACATTGTCAGCCAATACTCATTCCAGTGTCACTTGGATCACACTGTTGAAACTAAATTAAGGGTTTATAACATGATACATATCTACACACTGGTAATGTGTTATGCTTGGTAGTGTTATAATTTAATAATTAACTCTGTGGTAGCAGAGAACAGAGAGAACCTAAAACAAACTCCGTTAATCAGCAGATTGGGCTTTCACAACTAAGAGCTGCAGAATGTTAAATATTCTTGGAAAAGTCCAGGTCTTCATCTGTCCATGTTTAAATCTGACATCAACAAGGGGTCAGATACAGAAATGTTCGTGTTGTAAGGTCAATAAAGCGATAAACATTTGAGAGAAAAAGAGTACAGATAGACTGAAGTGATTTTACTTGTAATAGCTCCAGAAGTCTTAGTTTGTCTGCAGGATGTGTTCGCATTAGACGTCTTCTTCAGCTTCAAGACAAAATGAAACAGATGTTCCTGAGAACATAAAAAATGACAGAGTGCTGGAAAGGTCTCTTTATGAAACTGTAGATGGTGACAGCCACTTGTGTAACAGTAGCTGATGTCCAAGTTGGTCATTTTGAAACATCCACACAATTACGGGCTGTTGGTCCTTTGTTATGGAGTTAGTGACCCTGGTACAGTAACTCAGTTTGAGTAACAGTATTTCATTTCACTTTGAAATATCAGCAGCCTTGTAACATGTACTAAACCGTTTCAGAATCTTTCAAATTCATTTGAATGTGAAGGTTAGAATTCTTATTCTGTCGCAAATTGAAAGTCTTTGTTAGCTAAATAAACAGTGAGCCAGCAGGTTGATAAAAAAGATAGATATACACAGGTAGAGGCAGGCAGCATAAAGAAAAAGAAAGTCGACAGTCAACTTAAAAATAAGCAAAATATACGCAACACAATGGACACAGGGAGACAGACTGTTAGTAACGGGAGGATCTGACAAAGACCCTGAGTGACAAATATTTATGGAGGAGAGTTGATTCCTGTATGAGGAGAAGGTAGGAGAAAGTAGCTGCACCCAGTTAGAAACTGGGTGCAGCTTTGATGGAAGGCAGCTGAGCTTAAGAAATGGGAGAAACAGTTGTTAGAATATACAGGGAACATAGAAAACAAGAAACCTGAAATTTAACAAACTAGATACACAATCCTAGAATAGAAATGACAAGGATTCAAACCACATGTGAATTGAAAGGGCAGCCGTATATTTTTGACCCAGAAGCAGAAGAAGTGGAACCTCCTGAATGACCATCCAGCCACAAACCACTGAAGGGTTAAACGCTGTGAATCTGACACATTTAGATCGTCATTAAGGCTTCAGCTTCACTTTGGGACTGTGTGCCATGATGTGAAGTCGAGCCGCTCAGCACAGTAGTTCAGCACAAAGACCCTTTATCCGCAAATGTGACCTTTTTAAAAAATATATATTTGCAAGGTTAGAGGGGAAATATTTCTCTCAATATGTAAAAATAAAAAAAATCTGAAAATGTCGGACTCTTGAATGAGAGTCCGACATGTTTTCACAAACACTGCATCTTCTCAATGTGTAGACTATCACTTCCAGTTTACTACAGCATATGCATAGATATTGTGAGGGACATTTCTCCCAGTCACATGTCCTATGTTACTGAAAATACTTGGACCTGCTCTGTATTGCAGCCGATAAAAAATATTTTCCTTTTCCAGCAGCCATTGTGCAGCAGTAACTTGTAATGAACTGGTCGGAGCTGCACTTGGGTTGCCAGGTGAGGGACTGGGCCTGGCTTGGGGTTAACCAATTGTGACACAATAATTTAAAACTTTTTGAAACAGGTTATTTTGCAGACACCAGCAGGACATTTACTTATTCGCAAAAAATGGCTGGGTATTTGTGTTTTGCTTTTGTACTGATTCTAGAAGCAGGAGATACAGAAACATAATAAAATTCACATTTTATTATGAAAAAAGTGAATTTTGCATAATAGTGGACCTTTAAATCATGTCATTCTCTATAAACAAATGTAAAACTTGTAGATCTAAATGTAAGCATTTATGGGGCCCTGGAGGTCTGGGGGGCCCTTTTGTTGGGTCTGAATGTGACCTGCGTTAAATGTCTTGTTTTAATATCGGCTGGCTGATTATTTAATTAGGATTTAAGTGAAATACAAAAACTTGATGTAATTTGTTTTAATTATATCAAGTATTTTTTAAGACTCTATAGTTGCATGTTTAATTGTTATCAAAAATGTCTTCCAATAACATTTTAAATTATTAATTGAAATATTAATTATTAGTCATAATAATTATAATAACATGACTGTTATTGGTCCTAATAGTCATGTTACATTTTCTGTCGACTTTTAGCATTTTAACACAAACTCATGGTGGGACTGTAACGCCTCTCACCAGGCTCAGCTTGTTTTTCTGGGGGAAACTTGCTAACATCCTACGTAAAAATAGTTCAACCTGTACATCTGTTCACACAAATAGCTCCATGTTTAATTCCTGACAGGCAGACATGGATGTTTTGAAGGATTCTGATTGGATCTCCTGGATCTGGATCAATTAACCTCATGTACTTGCTGCTAAATGTACTAATGGTGGAGAAACAACTTATTGAAACAACTTACCGTTACAGGAAAACCATTTACCCACTGTCATTGGTGACCATGCTAACTAGCCTGAAGTTTTATGACAGGACCTGCTGACTGGGAGAAGCTGTCTTCCAAGTCACCAGTTAAGCTTGAGACTCATTATGTTGCCAATCAGGTGTTCACTTCAAGATCCTCTCTGCAGTTGGAAAACAGAAACAAAGCAAAAGTTAGAATGATGCACTGAGTGAACATTATATAAACTCAGCATTCATATCAGAGTTTATTTCACCCTTGTTGACTTGCACACATGCATCCAGCATCACAGTAGATACAAGACTGATGGTTCTGCAGCATCAACAAATCCTGAAAATGTACAAGCTTCTTAAAAATCCAGTTAAATACATCTGGCATTGACTTGTTCAACTAACCACTGCTTACCTCTAATTTGCCTTGAGAAGACTGTCTGAGTCACTGGGTTCAGGTTGAAGACTGGTTCAGCAGAGTTACCTTCAGACGTGATACAGACTGGAACTTTAACTAGGCTGTGTTGTCATATCTGATTGAAAATTCAGAAGTTCTTGAACAGGTGTTTGCTGTCTACTGGAGTAATCAGACAAAAAACATGAGATGAAGAGCTGTTTTTCCAGGTAATTTTCTGTCTTCTTCCTTCCATCCTCTCTTCTTTGTTTTGTTTAACTCCTCTATCACAGCATTACTCCTCCTATCTACTAACAAGTATTACCAAAGCCCTGAAAAGGAAGCTAAAGGGTTCTTAGCTTTAACTTGAATGCATGAACATTTCACATTCAAATGAATGAGTCAACCAAACTGGAAACAGCTATTTCTGCCATTAACAATATCTATATGCATTCTAAAGTAGACCTGGAGTCATATCTGAAGCATCTACATATATTTATATTAAATAACTGCTAATTATTCAAGTGATACTAAGGTTCTGCAGAAAATTTGCATTAAATGGAAAAAAAGAAATAGCATTAAATGCTCCACATAACAAAAATGTCTGAAATGCATTTAAATAAACAGCGTGGTTCACAGAAACGACAGGGAAACATTTCTTTATCAGTTGGTTGAAGTTAGCTATCTTCAGTTAAAACTGAAAGCTGCTCACAGGGTTGACCCAAGAAAACTTGCTGAGCCTGGAGGTCAGTGTGCGTAAACCAGCAGCCCACCATGTTTTTCTATTAAAAGATGTTAAATTGACAGGAAATGTAAAAATATTACTGTGTAATTATATATGTTATGGGAATACATTGCCAGTGAAATACCATTCAAACCCACAACTATAGAGTCTTAAAAACAACAAATAAAAAAATTTATTAGAATAAATATTAATTAATTGCACTTCCATTTAATCCAAATTAAGTCAGCAGCTCCAGAGGCCCCCCAGACCTTCACCCCATAAATGCTAATATTTTAGCACAGATATGTAAATGTAAAATTTGTTTATTGAGAACATCAATGCTGCTAAATTTGAGTTAATGGATTCAGCATAGATAAATTAAAAAAATATATATTAACATTTGAATTTAAGATTTTAAGTTCTTTGAACTTGGAAAAGTTCAAAGAACAGTCTTCATAGTTAGTGTAGCTACAATCTGATGCTATGAGTTTAAATCTTTGAGTTTGAGCTCAGTTTGTTCACAAATACATATCAGTAAATTACAATTATAACTGACTGCTTTTAAAATTGACCTATTAAACTACCCCACCCTCCCAGATTTCACTAAATCTGCATTGAAATGCTTAGTGGTGCTGATGTTCTTAGCAGCAAAAGGGGCCCTAAGTCAAATTCTGCTCAAGGCCTCATACAGCATTGGAGCGGCCCTGCACGATGAGCTAAATCACTGCACTGCTTGTCTCTGCTGGATACAGAGGGACAAACCAGGAGATTCAATTTATGTGGCTTTTAGCAGCTCTTCCATATCATGTCTGTTGAGTTTTTAATAAGTGCCGCAGACACTGTTTTGGTTGCCTGAGCTTTATGGGATGAGTTTTTCAGATCTGGTTCCTTACAGCTTCTTGCTTGTTTAAAAAAAAAAACTATGGGTTGCAGTCCCTAAATATCCAGACCACATTTTTCCAATAATAAGTAGAAGCAAAAGTCCTGAACTTTATTGTTGTTGTTCTGAACTTTTATGAGTCAACCAGCTGACTCATAATAGTCAGCAACAAGTGGTCTGGAGTATTGCTCCGCTCTACATACTGGTAGTGAAAACAAGTCTCTGCCAGGCTCTCAGGCACCTTATTACAGGCAGCAGACCTTCAGGAATGAAATGATGGCAAAATTAAGCCATTTTGAAACATTAATATTATGTCAGAAACTTGGCTGTGGCTTCTACCGAAGTACAGGATTAAAAATGGTTGTCTAAGAGTGCATGTTACATTATCTTTAACTGATAGACACTTTTTTTTTGTTGTTCACCATGATTACTGAAGCATGAGAATGTGGGTATGTGGACATCTTAATTACAATTTGAAGCAAAGAAAAAAGTCTTCTTTAGATGAAATATTGATGGATTTGTGAAAATCTTGACTGCAGCAAAGGAACACACTCCTCTCCTAAAGGAGATTTAATTTGTAATATCCTTTTGTCTGATGGATTCCCTTGCTCTGTGGTTTGACCTTGATGAGGTTGAACTGTGAATTGTGACTGCATGGCTGCACATTACATGCATGAGAATGTGCAGAGGAGCCGCTACAGTGGGGTATGCTCCTTTACAGTGCACAGTGACATCCATACAGTGGAAGAGAGGTTTATGAGAACACCCTTCTACCCCATTGCCCCCCTCCTTCCCCAAGGCATTCTTTGCATCTTTGTGCCAAATGCCATCACCCTGGAGGCTCCTCCCTCCTTCTTGCTCTCGATGTGTTTAAGAGAAAGAGTGTGGGAGAGACGGGGGCAGGGGGAGGTTTCTATGGATTCAAGGCTCTTTCCTTGTTTGTGCTGGAATGGTCCATTATAGTGGAAGGGGGAGATGGGGGTGGGAGGGAGTTGCTATTGTCCTCTGCAAAAGCTTCAGTCCTGCTGAATGCTGCTTGTGTAAGCCCAGATGCCCGGAGCACTATTGGCCGTCTTTAGTCCTTTTTTTTTTTTGATCGCCTGTCGGTGAGAGTTTAGCTGTTTCTCCACACACTCCTCTGAACAGACAGAATAGCGATCATTTATAGCTGATGAGTAGGATATCGTGTTTGTAGAATTCCCATTTTAATAAGCTATTGGATTATGGTGCAGAATTCTGTGGGCAAGTGAGCAGCTTGTGGGAGTGGCTCACATGGTGCTTTGTATGCTGACCGATGATGTTCTTTCTTCCTGCTTTTACAATACAAATTACTCCACTCTTTTGCAGGCTCTCCACTCAGGTCTGCTGTATTACTGATCCTTTTGAACGAGCTGCAGTGAGTAACCATGCTTACAGCAGAGGCACAAAGATCCCAGTGAAATGAGAACTCAGGGCTGGAGAAACATGATGAGTGAAGGGCTACAGGACAAGAGACAACCTAAATTATACTCACCAGCTACTTTACAAAATATACTTGTTCAACTTCTTGTCAACACAAATAGCAAATTAACCAATCACGGAGCAGCATCACTATGTAAAGAAATGTAAGGTGGGGGTGACTTGTTGAATTTCCAGATAAGCATCAGTATATGGAACAAAGGGCTTTTCAGTTTAACATAAATTATAGTAATCATTTGTAGAATAGTTTTACCTTAATTAGTTTAAAATCCTTCCGCTACATGATTTTGCTGATAATTGTACTAAAGGTTGGAACTAGACAGAACAGGCCCAAGATTCAGGTGTTTTTTTAAGCCGTTATGATTTCATTTTCCAGCTCCTTAGTGCTTTTCGTCCTGTTGTCCAAAGCATCCTACATCACTGTTACCAAGGCGCTATGGTAGTGTTCTTTTTTCTGTTTTAGTCACAATAGCGAAGTTATCATCACCATCAACTGTATTTATAAGCTGAAACAAAGTGCTGGACATCAGTCGGGGTTTCCCCCAGAAAACCTGCTGAGCCCGGTGGTGGCGGTGGGGCCGTCCACCAGCGGCCCACAGTGTGTTTGTGTTAAAAAATGTTAACAAACATTTTTGTGTTAACATGTTTACACAAACATGTTAACACAAAATAATACCAAACCATTATGGTTTAGAAATAATACTGTGTGAGGCCAACTGGCATCTTTTCCATCAGTGGTAACATCTGGTTGTTGACCACGTGACTCATCTGATGTGAAAAATGTGTTTCCATTGTAGTTTTGCTGAATACACTAATTTTAATATGGCTGAAAAACCACCTCATCCTAGTGCAAATATTTGAGTTTTTTTTTTCATTGGCGTTTCCATTAAGCAAATTTATTTATGTGGTTCCAGTTTGAGCATTTATAAGGCCAATGGAAACGTACTGATTGTGGCAGCTGTGTGACGTTCCATCTGGCGAACTTTCGGCCCCCTGTCCAGCTCCACTCAACTTTCATGAGCCACTCTTCTGACTCTGCAAGCAGAAAGGATTGCTGGCGAGTGCAGATAGTCAGAACAGAGGTTCTTCAGTCAGAGAGCAGGTTTTGAGGAGCAGTTATTCGAGGCAGTGAGGAAGTTTGCACTGAAATATTAAACCTCCCTCTGCTTGGTTCTGGTCCGAGAACATCTCACAGATGCCTTATGTGCTTTTTTTTTTGATAATGTGAAAACTAAAGTAATTTTCCAGCCAGACGATTATTACTTTCTTCTCCTCCAAACTTCTGAACTCGTAATAGTCGTTCCTCTCTGCCATGGTTGCTGTGTTTACTTTGATGTTGTAAACCTCACACAGAGCAAGACGCCATGACATGACATGTACTGCAGCAGGACGGGCAGCTCGGCTCGGTGTCCTCTGGACTGTGAGAGGTCTGTGTGAAAATGCACATCCAAAAACCATGTGACGATTGGCAGTCCGACTTTGGTCCGACATGCTGCACCCTTCAGTGAAGAGTGGCTGACTCCGAGATAGAGGGAACTACAGCATTCCAGTTGTGATAAAATGAAGGCGTGGATTACTGTTTCAAAGTATTGCCTTGACAGAATAGGATTTTATTTTTGCTTATTTCTTTTAATGATAAAAACTCATTTGACTGTGGCCCTTATTTGACCGTCAAGATTGAAATCAATGTCCATCTTAAATAGCCAGATTTGTAGATTTGTAACTGTGGTCTTAGCGCACATTGCCGGGGGGTCAAAATCAACTGGACACATTCCAAAAACAAGTACGCCAGTCTTTTTCTTTTATTAAAATACAGAGAATTTAGGGCCATGCAAGCTTTAAGATTCTTGAAACACAATCAGAGCTTTGAAGGATCAAGAATCCTTAAAGGCATGAAGATTTGGTAATCATCGGCGAAGCAATCAAAGGAGATTTTATAAAAGTTGATCCAAGAGGAAGAAGATGCAAAGAAAAAAGCAACCTGTTCATGCTTCCATGAACAGGTTAGGATAGGTCTGTGAGTTATACTAAAACATGTTCATTAGGGTGTGCTGTGGTGGTGCAGGGGTTGGGCACGGCCCACATATGGAGGCCTTAGTCCTCGACACAGCTCTCGCACGTTTGATTCCCGGCCTTGGCGACCTTTGCTGCCTGTCTTCCCCCTTCTCTCATTACCCACTTTTCTGTCAAATAAAGGCCACTAGAACCAAAAATAAAACAAACATGTTCATTACATTTTTATTTTGCACAAAATCATTTTTAGCTAATGAGATCTTAGTCTGTTAGTTCTTCCTATTTTGAGCTCCTTTCAGAATGAACTGTTTTAGGGGTTCTTGTCACTTTAAATCCAAATAAACTGCTGCTGACCTCATTCCCAACTCAACATTTACATTTGCAAATGGCTGCAAACAGATGCAACTATACAATCGCACATACTGTTTACCTCATTTTAGTAGAGAGAAGGAACAATGTCTTTCAGAAAATCCCTCTTGATACTAGTGCAGGTTGCTGAAGCAGTGGTCTGTAAGTGCTCTGGAGCACCCGGAGGGAACCCACCATGCTCAGGGAGAACATGCAAACTCCATCCAGAAAGACCCCAGGCTGGGATTCGAACCCAGGACCTTTTTGCTGTAAGGCAGCAGTGCTACCAACTGTGCCATTGTGAGAAATATATTTTAAAAAGCATTTATTCTCACAATCAAAATATTAATACCGCAGTTATAAATTGGATGATTACAACATGTCATTTGAAGAAGCTTGAATTTATTTATTAGTAGTCACAGTCATATTATTAATTAATTTCAGTAATTTAGCAAAGAAACATTCATGGAAAAACATAAAAAAAACCATAAAACCCAACTAATTTGGGGGAGACCACTGCATTCTAAAAAAGCAGAAAACAAAAATGTAAAAATTGGAGCTTAACTCTGATGTAGATGTAATATGCATATGTACACACACACGCGCACAGACACACACACACACACACACACACACACAACAAACAGTGATGGCTGATCATCATGTATTAATATCGAGATCTGAGTGTTTGACCCCCACAGTTCAAATGAAACACTCTGAATGGATGCATCAGACTGGAAGCAGTTTGTTCACATCTCACTGCCCTCATTAACATTTAGCTCCACTACTCCATTTAACCCCAATCCCTCTGCAAAAATCAGAAATGTTACTCATTATTTAGCTCCCTTACAAATATCTAATTTTTCACCAAAAAACACATTAAGTGTTTCAACTTGTACAAATTGAATGACTTGATTTACCATGCCATAAATTGTTTACTTCCACCAAATAGATGTGAAATGGACAAGGTAAACATAGTAAACAGAGAAAATATTTTTTATGTTATTGCACGTGTCAGTAAAATTCTATAAATGTCATTTAACATTATGTTACTTTAATGTGCGAGTATTGGATCACACCATAGACACCTATAAAATCTGAGCTCTGCTTTAAAGTAGCTTGGCCATTGCCTTTTTACGCAGTTCCGCTTGATTCTGTTTTGTGCGCCCGCGTGTCTGTATGTCTGAGAGAGAAATAGAAAGAGCGAGAGAGTGAGAGTATCTTCTTACATCATGCAGTCAGAAAGGTAGCTTTCTACAAAAAATGGATTTTCTTGCTCTCACTTGTGCTTTCAAATTATTCATGGCTAAACACAAACAAATACCAGAAAGTTGTATTTATAAATCAATAACATTTTCTTTCCAGCTGCCAGATTAATATCCTGACAAAAAGAACTCGTTCATAACTGCTCTTTACAATGAGTGTTATAAGAGAAGTACTGTTAGCACAGAAGGTGTTAGCATGTCAGTAGCTGTATTGTTGATGTTCCAGCCTTTTCCTAACCCTACGAATGTTTTTAGGTAACCTGAGAAAAGTTCAGTGTTCTTTTCTCTCCCCTTCCCTTCCTGTTCTGTGTCACTGACCTGCAGAGCAAGTGATTTAGCAGGCCTGCACTTTCCTTCTTTCCTAAAGAGTTTATTGTCTACTTGTCCAGCACCATCTCTGTGTTCTGTTTCTCTCTGAATGTTTTAACTAGGTTAGCTGGGGAGTTCTCATAGACAGGAGATGGACACTGTTTCCTTATCCATTTGCCCCAGCAGTGAAATGCTCTAATTATTGTTGTTCATATTGCTATGTGTTTTTGTTTGTTCCAAAATCTTTTAAGTCGCCATGTTTGAATTTTTAGAAACCTAATCCTTGTTTTAGGTAAACGTCAGCTCTGAGCCTGAAATAATTTTGGGCATATTTATAGTTTGTTTTCATGGATAAATTACCATCCTAAAAATGTGACAGATTTAACTTCTAGCACTTATTAAATATTAGATAAATTTGTGACATTGACTTGTTCAGTTTTGAAAAAAGGGCCTTGTAGAGATGCAACAGTTGATAAAATCAGCCTTTCACTCTCCGTTTGGTCCAGTGGGAATTTTGCGGTGAGTCTGCTGTGGGAGGAATTTGGCTGCTGTGGTGAACATGAATAGAGTTTGTCAGTTGCAGTTCCAGGGCCACACAGCTACACCCCTCCCCCCTTTAACTGCCTACTGATCCTGTGAACCGTCAACATGAGCTCATCCATTGTAATCGTGAACAAACAAACACCAAACTTAATATGTGTGTGATGTCTTTCCCATTAAGAAACTGGACATTTTTACTGTTTATTTCTGGGATGAGAAAGACAGTACAGTGTATGTATTCTAGCACAATTTGCAAAAACCTTGTTTTACTTGCTGCATTGGGTTCCAAGCAAGCAAGTATATAGCCCAAAGAGCAACTAGACACACACAAACACACACAGTATATATTTCTATATACATACACACCGATAGAGTGCCAAAAACATATAATTACACAAGTTTGAGTAGATCTAATAAATTACTCTAACCCTGTCTACATAAAATAAATCCTGCCTCACAGTCTTCACTTGATCAACAAATTAAGACTTGAAGCTCAAACATTGAGTTATTAGCGACATTGTGTTAGATTTAGCCATAATGCACATTTATACATGTGAATGTAAATAAATAAAGCATGCTGCATACACACAACTGAACATTCCAACTTTTTAGTTATCTACCTCTAGTGTCTGAGATCACTAAACAAACCATGCTACTGGAGCTGACTGTCCCATGGGGAGATTGCTTGGAAGAAGCTGTTAAGGAAAAGGCCTCCAGGTACGCAGGGCTGGTAGTGACTGTAAGTGGGCAGGTTGGAGAACGAGGTGCTTCCCAGTTGAGGTTGGTTGCAGAGGTTTGGTGGCTCACTCCTTGGTCAGAGCCTCGAGTAGTGTTAGCATCAAGGGGGAACGCAGAAGGAGAGCACCACTGAAGCAACTGAAGCAGCAGAGAGGGCTTCAAGATGACTGTGGCCTCTGAGAGGAGAACTGTGGAGCCAATGTAGCTAGTTAGCCATCTGGACAGAAGCTGGGGACTGATCATCCCCGGCAGTATGTACATATATATGTACATACATATGTATGTTTGTATGTATGTATGTATGTATGTATGTATGTATGTATGTATGTATGTATGTATGTATGTATGTATGTATGTATGTATGTACGTACGTACGTACTGCTCAAAAATAAAGGGAACATTTCACTTTAATTTTGTGTGTGGCTCCAAATCCAGGCCTCCATTGGTTAATAAATTTGATTTCCACTGATGACTTTTGTGTGATTTTGTTGTCAGCACATTCAACTTTGTACAGAACAAAGTATTCAATGAGAATATTTCATTCATTCAGATCTAGGATGTGTTATTTGTGTGTTCCTATATATACTAGTTGGTTCCAACTTCCTGTGTCTAACTTTTGTCATTGTTTCTTTTTTCTGTTTCAGGATGACAGTATGATGGGATAGATTTGAATATGGGTCAATGGGCAGGCATGCAAGTTCCTCTCCTCAGCCTGACTCTCCAACTCTTATTACTGATATCCAAGCCATCAGCCGGCTACAACCAGAACTCCCATGAAACTCAGGATGTGCCCAGTTTCAGCTTCACCCATTCCGTCTACCATGCAACAGTTCATGAAAACTCAGCAGCACGCACCTATGCCAACAGTAAAATTAAAATGGGCATTCAACTTTCCAAAAGGTCCTGGGAAATTCGCTACAGAATTACCTCAGGAGACGACGAAGGGCTTTTTAAGGCAGAAGACTACGTCCTGGGGGACTTCTCTTTTTTGCGCATAAGGACCAAAGGGGGCAATGCAGCCATCTTAAACCGGGAGATTCAAGATAATTATGTATTGACAGTGAAAGCCTACGTTAAGGGAGAGTCTCTTCTTGAGGCCTGGACTAAAGTCAGCATTCAAGTGTTGGATATGAATGACCTCCGGCCCCTGTTTTCACCCACCACATACTCTGTGACCATAGCAGAAAGCACTCCTCTCAGGACTAGCATAGCGCAAGTTACTGCCACTGATGCAGATATTGGCTCCAATGGAGAATTTTACTTTTTTTTCAAGGACAAAATGGAACTGTTTGCAGTACACCCAACCAGTGGAGTGGTTTACCTTAGTGGAAAGCTTAATGTTGATGAACAGGACCGGTACGACTTAGAAATTATGGCGGTTGACCGTGGTATGAAGCTGTATGGTAATAATGGAGTTAGCAGCACAGCCAAACTTTTTGTCCACATAGAGCGTGTGAATGAGCGCGCTCCAGTTATGACTGTAGTCACCCATGCATCCGCTAGGCTGGAGAAGAATAGTCTATATGCCCTTGTTAGTGTTGAAGACTTTGATGAAGGCTTAAACGGGGAAATTGATTCTGTTTATATTATGGATGGTGACCCTTCAGGACAGTTTTACATAGAAAGACGTGAAGAAGAGGAATTTGCAATTAAATCCACCGAAATAATAAACTGGGAAACTTTCCCATATGGCTGTAACTTAACCCTGCAGGCTAAAGACAGAGGGACTCCTCCCCAGTTCTCTGCTCCACAGGTTCTCCACATAATGTTTTCAAACCAGCAGGCAACAGAAGCTAATTTTGAGCAAGAGTTCTATGTTGTTAGTCTCAATGAAGTTTCACCACCTGGCACAATTGTGGGTTTTTTTAAGATCAAACCGGAACCTGATGATGCAGAGTACATTCTGACACCCTCTGCAGATTCAGCTTTTTTTAAAATCAATACCTTAACAGGTGTAATTTCCACTTCTCGCTGGTTGACCCATGTATCCAAGGATATCTTTAGTCTTGAGGTGTTGGAGGTAGACAGCAATCTCAGAGCTAAAGTACAGGTAGCCATTGAAGATGCCAATGATAACACGCCTGAATTTTCCCAGTCCTTCTATGAGGTTTTTGTAAATGAAAGTGTTCCAGCTGGAACCAACATATTAACAGTCTCTGCAGTCGATGAAGATAAAGGTGAAAATGGATACATCACATACAGTATTCACTGCCTTCAGCAATTACCCTTCAAGATTAACCAATTTTCTGGTGTCATAAGCAGTAACACAGATCTAGATTTTGAAGCCTCGCCAGAGGTATTTGTATTTGTTGTTAGAGCTTCTGACTGGGGTTCACCCTACAGGCGAGAGAGTGAAGTCAATGTCACAATCCACTTACAGAATATAAATGACAATAAGCCATTGTTTGAGAAGGTAGCATGCAAGGGGGTGATTTCTGTAGATTTCCCAGTAGATGAAGTAATTACCACAATGTCTGCAATTGACATAGATGAGTTAGAGTTAGTAAAATATAAGATCATTTCAGGAAATGAGCTGGGGCTCTTTGACCTCAACCCTGATTCAGGAGTTCTTGTACTGCGTAATTCCCTTTCAGCACTGAGCCCTAAGCACAGCATCTTCAGTTTAAAAATAACTTCTACAGATGGTGAAAACTTTTCAGATCCCATGTTTGTCAACATTTCAGTTGTACATGGAAAATCTCTTTACAAGCATTTTACATGTAAAGAAACCAGTGTAGCACAAAGGTTAGCTGAAAAGTTACTTAAAAAATCCAAAGCTAGCACCAAATCTAAAACCGAGGAAGGTTTTATTGACCTGTTCTCTGTGAATCGACAAACACCCCAGTTCGACAAAGCTTTTCCCACAGACATCGCTGTGCAGGAAGACTTAAAGGTTGGCTCCAGTGTTTTCCAGGTGAATGCGTATGATGGTGATACAGGTTTCAATGGTCAGATTCTGTACTCTATTTCAGATGGAAACACTGACAGTTGTTTTAACATTGGCTTGCAGACTGGTCTAATAAGTGTTTTTCTGCCTATGGACAGAGAAAAGAGAGATCACTACATCCTCAACCTAACCATTTTTGACCTTGGTCTGCCACAGAAAGCAACTTGGCGTTTGCTTACTGTTCACATTGTGGATGCAAACGATAATGCCCCTCAGTTTTTACAAGAAGGATATAGAATAGTAATTCCTGAAAACACTGCAATAGGCACAATTATTATCCAGGTCGAGGCCACTGACAAAGATCTTGGACTCAATGGTGAGATAGTTTACTCTCTCTTGACCAGCACCACACAGTTTGGCATTAACTCCACTAACGGGATAGTTTATGTCACTGGCCAACTCGACCGAGAGTTGGCTCCAACCTATAACTTAAAGATTAAAGCTCGAGACAGTGCAGCTAAAGGGAGACACAAGTTTTCAGTCACCATTTTGAAAGTTATTTTAGAGGATGTGAATGACTGTCCTCCACTATTCATCCCCAGTGTTTACAAAGCCAGAGCTCTTGAGGATCTTCCTGTAGGAACTGTTATAGCCTGGATCGAAACCCAGGACCCAGATGTGGGATTAGGAGGCCAGGTGCGGTACTCTCTGGTCAACGACCACAACGGATGGTTTGAATTAGATCGGAACAGTGGAGCCATTCGACTGACGAAGGAACTGGACTATGAGGTCCAGCAGTTCTACAACCTCACAGTGAAAGCCAAAGACAAAGGAAAACCTGTGTCTCTTCTGTCTGTCACCTTTGTGGAGTTGGAAGTAATCGATGTGAATGAAAACCTCTATGCTCCTTACTTTTCACACTTTGCCTTGACTGGAAGAATTGAAGAGAATGCCCCAATCGGAACTACTTTACTCCAAGTTAGTGCTCAAGATGATGACGTTGGTAGAGATGGAGAGATCCACTATTCCATTCGGGATGGGAGTGGGCTTGGAAGATTTGCCATCGATGAGGAAACGGGTGAGTTTTCTTTTATGGTCAATGAGTTATCCAGCTTATTAGTAGAAAAAAATACGAGCAATTTTTCAGTTAAATTAGACACAGTATCTTGTATTCCTAAAGTTTGCACTGTTAAAATTAGGTGTTTTTTATCCTCTCAGCATGAGGTTTGAATGATAATCTTGCAACAAGCAAAATTCCATGATATTTAAATTGTTTGACCAATATGATCTTTTCTCCGAAAATAAATATGACTGGGTCAGTTGTATTTTCTGGTCTTTCAGTAAAATAAATGCCAACTGTTTAAAAACATTTTTTTTGAGGAAAGCATGTTTAAGCCAAGTGGCTATTTGTAACAAGAGTAAGTCAGTAACTTGGGAAGAAACTTGATTTTTGTCCCTACCATGTACGTAAATGACAGTGTCATCTGCGTACAATTGGTAATCAACACTGTTACAGGCTGAGGGAAGTTCAGGAATGTATAAGATGAATAACAGCGATCCAGTGTCTGGCTGTAGAAAGTTGGTTATTTAGTTTGATTTAACTAAGCCTGACTGTTAGTCTGATCTGGAGCAGGTTAGCTTCACAGGATAAATCGCTTTTTTGATTTTTCTTAATTAAGAAAAATCCCTGCTTAATCCACTATCCTGGTTTTGTGAAACAGCCCTTTGTGATAGACACATTTACAAACATTTATGTTGTTGTTCTTAAGCATAGAGCCAATGTGAATAACGATGGCTCTATGCTTAGTGTTATTATCCATTTTCAAGACCATTCGGTGCCACGGGCTTTAAAGTTCCAGCTCAAGTCTTTAGATGTTGCTTCAATATTTCCATATAATATTGTGTCTAGATACTAAATGGACTGTTCTCCAGAGAATCATGTTATGGTTGTTTTGGCAGTTAATTGTGCAGGATATTGTTGCATTCCCCTCTTTATATGGAGTGCAAAATAAATTCAAAGTTCTTTATGTATTACATTTTCCTATTCATGTATTTAATCTTTATTTTCTAAGCACATTTAATATTTGAAGTTGGGTGGATTTTCTTTAATTGCACAAACTGTCTTCTTTCTCAGGAGTGATCTACACCACAGACACATTGGATCGGGAAACCAAGGACTCTTACTGGCTGACGGTTTATGCCAGTGACCGTGGCGTTGTTCCCCAGTTCAGCACAACTGAGGTGTTCATTGAAGTGGATGATGTCAATGACAACGCCCCACTCACCTCCGAGCCTTTGCTTCAGTGCTCAGTACCAGAGAATTCTCCCCGGGACGTTTCAGTAATTCAAATCCACGCGCAGGATCCTGATGTCTCCCCGCCTTCTACTGCTGATTGGCTAAGTTATCGGATTGTTAGTGGAAACCCACAGAACTTCTTTACTATCAACTCTCGTACTGGTGAGTCATTTTCTGTTTCTCGGTCATGTAAGTTGAGTTTGTGACAGTGGCTGGCTTGAGCTGAAAAGGGCTTTGAGTGGTAGGTATGACTTGAAAAGTGACATCTAGGTTTAATCTATTTACCATTTGTTAAAGTGTTTCATTGGTGGATTAAACATAATTGATGCAAAGACAAAGTCTCTACTTGTCTGGCAACACAAGAGGATGCTTGTTGGTCTAGTCTAGTTGGTTACCAAGGAAGGGTGTTGCTATGGAATTGGGTTTTAGGCCAATGCCATGTGAAAGAAGAATTAAAATAGTTCCTGTGCCAAGATTTATCAGTTCTTGGCACAGGAACTTGTAAATCAGTTAGAGTGAATATTAGTTATTGTTTGTCAACTCAGCAGTCAGTCTTAGTCATTCATTCATCTGTACAAGTGAATCAGCTTGGCTATAACAAGCACAAAGGAAACTTGACTGGGATACTGTAAAGTTTTCTGACAGTTGAAACACATCTTTGGATTTTTTCAGCCTGGTTCTTTTCCTCAGATTAAACATTTGATTTTAAAGACATTAATGATTGCATTTCTGTGCTTACATTAAGTAGTTATCAGGTTATTCATAGTGCCTGTGTTCTGCTCTATTTAAGCTCCCTTCAGACACAGACACTCCAGTTCTGTGTGTAGATGTTCAGCATTAATTCCTTGCTATTTTTTAATCTTCCAGTTATGACCTTGCTTTTGTCTTACTCATTTGCTTGTTCTGCTGCTGGATTCTACATTTATCTCTTCTTTCTGTACACAAACCACAGAAAAGGATTCTCACCTTTGACGCCATCTCACTTCATGCCTCATCACCTCACTATTTGTGTCTGTGTATCTGACCCTCACTTGCCTTCTTACCATGTCTCCACCCATCAGAGAATATTTATCATTGGATGTATTGTGCATAGAAATCATCCTGGAACTTTTCTGTGAAGACTCTATAGTTCATACAGTCGGACATTGAGCAGCTGATTCATCATCCAAGAATTACTCCTGGACATTTGTATGACCAATCTGTGACTCAGCCAGTTCCGGTTTTTAATAAATCTATTAAAACGTGGTCTGTGCTTGGTTGAATTATTGGGCTCTCTGTACCAGACGTTACACTTATTAAATCTTGAAAATTAATCATAAAGGACTCCACCCACCCTGCACACAGACCGTTCCAGCGGCTCCCCTTGCTTGTCGTCATCGAGCTTACCTCACGACTGTAAAGCAGCCCAAACCAGTGCTCAGTTCAAAAGGTTCGAACCTCCTGAGCCTGATCAGCCGGTCCCAAGCAGGTCAACCAGGGCTCTGTGAAAGCTGGTGGAGGAGAAAATGTCAGCCTCTAAGTGCCTAGCATCCAAACGTCGAACCCCGCTTCATCTGATGGCCCAGTCAGACTGAGTAACCTGCAGCTAACCAACCCTCCCTGCCATGCTCGTTAACAGCAGCTTCTCCTCTTAAACAACTTGCACTTAAAATTGGGCTGAATTGATTTAGAAATCTGGACAAAACAGAGTTCTGGGATTTTTATTTTTTTTTTTACTGTCTTGATCAAAACAACCGATAAAAACCTCTGATAAATCTGTTGAGCACAGTAATGAACCTTAAACACCATGAAGAACTCTTAAAAGTGACAATCTTAATAATCAAATTTTCATAACTTCCAGTATGAAAGTTATGAGTAAGACTTTCATTGCTTTAATTTGCAGAGCTTAGCAGGTATAGCACACAGTAAAAAATCCAGCAAAATAAGAAAAGTACATAAGTTGTAAAAATCATTGAATCATGTTCCCTAAAACTGTAGCTGAGTGAACTTTTTGAATGAAATAAGTTTGCAGGAGATAGAGAGAGAGGTTCATACCACATAGAAAGCTTTTCCTGGGTTGATCCATTTGTTCTTTCTGTGGAAAACGTGGTAAAAATCCAATTTTCCCTGATGGGCAAATGTAGCCCCAAAAATCAAAGGAAGAAATTCCTCCACTTTCTCTGGACAAAACTTGTGAAAATTCTTGGATTTAACAAATGGAAAAACCCACCGTAAAGCAGCAGTCTTGAGAATAAACCCAAATTCTGAAACTTTGACTTTTGGCGCGTGGGTTGGCCTCTTCAGGGTTGCAGTTGTTGGGTCTGGTTGAGGCTCAGTTCTTCTCTCAAACCCAGATTGTCTTCTGATCTCTTCTCTTGACTTGAACACAAAGACTGACCCTGAGGCACAACCCCGAATATTAGCAAGTGATTCTGCTTTCTACTTTTTTGGGCGATGCCTTTGTGCCTTTTTGCACAAACTGTTAAAACAATAAATTTTTAGAAAATTCCTCTTTTTATCCTGTTGAAGCTCTTGTGAGAGTCCCTCTGCAGCCCACTGGACTCTGTCTGAAACAACTTCCCCTTTTCTCACGCCATATCTGAGTCACCTGTCCCTTATCTTACAGATCAATACAGTTTATACATTTGCAATCAAAACATCATTTAAATAACAAAGACTACCTTTGTACATCACATTACTCCCCAGTTATTGATGTCATTTATTTATTTATTTATTAAGCTTCCTGATCTGGGACCTGAGTCCAAATTCCGGACTATAAACAAATGCGAAAATGTGAGCTGATATGACAATAAAACCCTTGAATCTTTGAATTTAACAACTGCTGCTGTTTTCTTCCTCAGGACTGATCACTACAACCTCTCGGAAACTGGATCGTGAACAACAACAGGAGCACGCTCTAGAGGTGAGGAAATCTTTCCTAATTTCTATCAAAATTTCATCTGGCACCTTGTCTTTTGTTCTTGAAGCCAGAGGTGATCACTGAGACGTGGGATTAATCATTTTGACATCCGATTCATTTGTTATTTCAGTTAAGTACTACCAGAACTCTGGTAGTCTATATGTTGCTCATATACAGCAGATTGATAAAATACTAAGACCTATTATTTTGTTGGCCACTTTTGCCACCCTATCAATCTTTACTTTGAAATCAGGAAATGATGGGAAGAGTAGGAAAATACCTATGTCCATATGCTGGCTTGAAATGAAGAGTAGGATGATTTTAGCAGCCCAACTGTCTGTTTCTAATGTCAGTGAGATAAAAATTTGTGAGAATTCAAAGATTGCAGTTTACTAAGAGATGCTATCATCAGCAAGACCTATAAAGCCTGTGATGAAAACAGTAAAATACTGCTGCTCTTGCTTCTCTATGGACTCTAATTTTTAGTGGATCTGGTTCACAGATAATTCATTTGAGTAACTCTTTCTGTTCCTATAGGTGCTGATTTCAGATAGCAGTCCAAGTCCAAAGAGCAGTACACTGTGGGTTATGGTTTCAGTCCTAGATGAAAATGACAACCGACCAGCTTTTCATGATAAGGTCTACCAAGTCAGACTTCCAGAGAGAGAACGAAGAAAGAAGGCTGAGCCCATCTACCGGGTGTTTGCCTATGACCAGGACGACGGGCCCAACAGTGACCTGTCATACAGCCTTGTGGACGGCAATGAGGATGGAAAATTTTTCATAGACCCCAAAACAGCTGTGGTGTCATCTCGCAAGGCGTTCACTGCAGGAAGCTACGACATCTTGACTGTATGAGTTCATTTTTACCTCTTGTTTCATTCAGTTATTCTAACTCGGTTGCTTGGATGGATCCTATATTTTATTCTTACTTATTTTTGGCAGAAGACAAATGAGTATTCTACTTTCAGACATGCTGCCTTGACTTTCTGTAATTTAGCGAATTGATATAAAAATGGCTCATATTTATAACTGGAACGACATTTTAAAACATAGCTGCAAAGACTTTACCATTTTGTTACTCTGGAAATTATTAGGCTTAATGTTCCAAAAAATCATCAGTTATAGATTTGAGTAAATCAAAAAATGAATTATTGCATACATTGTGACCAATATGATACAGAAAAATGTATTTATTAATACAGAAAAATGTCATTGAATTAGTATAATCACTAAAAGCTCTAAACTATTTATGAACTATTAGATTTAACAGTCATTAATTGTAGCCAGTTTGTGCTTCTCCAGATTAAAGCATCAGACAACGGCCGTCCCCAGAAGTCTTCAACAGCTCGTCTGCATATTGAGTGGATTCGACGACCGCCTCCTTCATCTCCACCATTGCTCTTTGATGAGCCGTTCTATAACTTTACCGTCACTGAGAATGACAAGGTGGCTGAGATTGTGGGTGTGGTGTCTCTGCAACAGAACCCAGCTCCAGTTTGGTTTGATATCACAGGTAAAGTTCCCATGTAGGTGAACAGACATAACCATATGTGCCAGTATGGCTTATAAAAATGATACTTTTTACAAGTGTCAGGCAAAAATTTTTTGCCTGACACTTGTACAGGCAAAACAGTCTTCTAAAGTTTTCAACCTTTAGAAGACTGAACATCAAACCTAAAATATGTGTTTTTATTGTATCTTCTACTTTAAATAAACCTTTTTATGTTTTAGTTTTGTTCATTGCTAACACTTTATAACGGAAAGTTATAAAGATCTATTTGTGTATAGAGACAATACAGACATAAGGTGGTTGCAAATAATTTTTCAAAATCTATTGAATGATTCTGATGATTATCACAGTGACAAGATTTTAGATGTGTCTTCTGTTTAAGCAAACCTAAAGTAAAGAGTAACAAAATGTCATAACTAATGAAATTTATTTTCATAAATTGTTGTAAACTAAACACTGATTTCCCTCCAGAATTTCAATTCTATAGTTTAATAATAACCTTTGCTGGACTAGTAAGACATCCTTGTAGAAATCCTATTTGCAGTGCTGTTAAAAAGTGTTATTTTTTTTAGTAATACAAATAAAGTTCCCACAACAGCCTTGAAAAATGGAGGTCACTGATGTCAGCACACAGAGTTCCAAATAGAACTGTTCCCAATTAAATCGCGAAGCTTTATGCCACTTCTCTGTCACTAGCCGTCAGGGGTTTGTTGGACACCAGTGTCTACATGCTTAAGACTATCCAGGCTCTTCATGTGTTGTTCAACAACAGTGGAATGACCTAATAAGAGCTAGCAGAAAAGGGAGATCCCAGCATGTCTCCAAGAAACTTCTCAGTTCCTCAGTAAGAATCTCCTAAACCAGCATCTACACTGTAGTTTTCGCTCCTTTTCTACTGTATCTCTTTCTGAACTTTCCTCTATGTCTGCACTCTGCTTCTATGCTCGCACCTCAGACACAACCTGATCAGTGGTCTTCCTTCTCAGTAGATTATTAGCTTTGATATTAATTGAATTGTTATATCCCCATTGGTTTGTCACTTCAGATAAAAGCATCTGCCAAATTCAGCTCCATAAACACAACTTAAATTTGAAATGGTCCACAGGGACCGCTCCGTCCCAGCCTCCGAACCCTAAGAGCATTGTACCAGGTTACAGGCTTTGTGGTGATGGCACCATGCTTTGAGTCTGTTTAGCTGTTGATAGTACTGGTTCACAACTGAAGAATCCACAGCTTCACATCACTGGGTGTTATGCATATTTGCTATGAAATAACTAGTGCTGTCTCTGTCCTTTTTCCTATTTTCTTCAAAAATGTATTTTCTTCCTGTCTTACCCTTTCTCTTTTTTTCTGTCTTTGATACTTCATGCCTGGAAGGTGCCAGGCCTTTTCGTGAGATGTTCTATATCTTGCAAAGTGCTTGTTTCAAGAACTGTTCCTCAGAAGGTATTTTATATACACTTTTCATTTTGGCACACTGCTATCAGAAGAAATCCCTTCATTTTGTCGCCTTTTTAAAAACAAACATTTTTACTTGGTCATACCCACAGTCTACCCTTCTTTTTATTTCCTGCCACTGCTTTTTGTTTTGGTTCTGTATTTTCACTAGAAGTTTCCCATTACTCTCTTTTTATCTGCTTCCATGGCTACAAGCCTCTGTTACCTCATTACCCTCCAGTTGCTGACCCTTCATTAGCAGCAGCAATACATTTTTCATAGAATGCAAGTGTTATAGTATTCAGATGTACCTTCACAAACACATTCAAATGGTACATTACTTAATGATCTGGTTATCAAACTGATACAGTTTGTCGAAATGAGGATGTTCCTCTCCACTCCAGATTGAATGTGGAAACCACCTCCTAGAAATTAACGCTACTCATTACTTAGGTAAGCTTCTTAATTAAATCATACGTATACCTCAACATACTGTGTTGGTTTAAAGAAAATTCAATTTGAAATTACATCTAAATTAGGAGTGAAGTGGAAAATCCATGCATTGTCTTCCACTTAATCCAGGATCCAGTTGTGGGTTTAAGAACTTCCTCCTCCCCTTCGCCATTTGGCTCTGCTCTCTCTTTACCATGACACACTGTCAAAGGTGAACACAACCCCTGAGATCCTTAAACTCCTCCACTTGGGGCAGAGCCTTGACCCTGAGAGGCCCTTTACTCTTTTCCAGCTCAATGGAAAATGGTTTTGAATTTGGAGGTGCTGATTTTTATCCTGGCTGTGAACAGATCCTCTTAACAGCTTGGTTGTGGGTGGAAATTCTGCCCATAAAGGTTATGAACAAAATTGGTAACAAAGGGCAACCTTGGCGGAAATCAACTCTTACGGGAAACATGTCTGGCTTCCTTCTGGTACTGTGGGCCAAGCTTTGACACCAGTCATACAAGGACCCAACAGCGCATATCAAGGAGCCTGAAGAACCCCACAAAACTCCCCAAAGGACATAGTCAAACACCTTTTAGGTTGCACTTTGTCTGACGTCTCCCCTAGAACCTGTTTGTCATGGACGAAATTATCAGGGGCAGAAACCCCCTGACTACTGTTAGATCATTGGGACACTCAATCCACTCCACCACCATAAGTTGGCAGCCCATGGAGAAGTGAAGAGGAAGATAGTTGGCTAAACATCTAATTGCTAAAGCTACTCATGATGCATAGGAAGCATCAGTATGTATCATCTGAAAGTGTCATTAAAGAAATGATCAGTCTGAAGTCTTTAAAGGTCTTTCTGTCTGAAGGGTAATATCTAGCTCCATGCCTAAGCTTCATTAAAAAAAGAGAGGAGTACATCAGAAAAATATAATTATTTTCAGATTTACAATACTAATACAATTGGATAGTGATTGATCAAATGGCCAAAAGACTTAATAATAGAACAATTACATATGTATAATGATTAATTAACTAACAAGACATAAATATAAATGTAACGACTTAAAGTGAATTCTTAAAAAGATCTGTAAAGGATAATGACTGTTCTGGTTTTCTTCAGCTGATAAAATGTATATCCAATTAAACAGTCTTCTCTGTAAAAGGTAATTCATGGTTAATGACTATAATTTAGATTGATTGAATACCCAATGGGCTGCACAGTGGCACAGTTGGTAGCACTGTTGCCTTGCAGCAAGAAGATCCTGCATGTTCTCCCTGTGCATGCATGTGCTTGGTTGTTTGTCCTGTCTGTCTCTGTGTTGCCCTGCTGGCGACCTGTCCAGGGTGACCCCACCTCTTGCCAAAAACGTTCGCTGGAGATAGGCACCAGCAACCCTCACAATCCTACTAGAGACAAGGGTGTTAGAAAATGTGGTAAATATTTCTCAAAAGATATTAAAACCATCCATAAGAAAAATATGCTGCTTTATGGATCAACCAGATTTGGGCCTGACACATTTTATGCACGATGCTGTGGTGAATTTTGCTGAACACCAGGCTACATTTATTCATTGAATTATGACATGTTTATTTTCAGAAAAACTTTGTATGACTCACTGCATAAGTTCTTCTTCCAACTCTTGTTTGGGAGCAGGTGGGAACAGCGACAGTGTGTTCGACGTGGAGCGGACAGCAGCTACCATCATCATCGCAAAGCCTCTGGATGCTGAGCAGCGTTCCTTCTACAACCTGACAGTGCAGGCCACAGATGGCACCAGCACTGCATATGTACAGGTGACCTCTCACTATGACCTTCTGTTTTTCTTGTTGTAACATTTAGTATTTATTGAATCTATTTTCCAGGCTCTCCATGAAACATCTCTGCTGTGTATTAGTGAAATGCTCAATTAAACTTCATCCTCCATCTTTCAAGTACTCACTTTATGCTCTTAAAGCACCTTAAAGCACATTAACACTGCTGGTGGACCTGCTGCAGCTTGTTAGCTTAAAGTAGCATAATGAAAACCAAGCACAGATTAGCATTCGGGACACAGAGAGGGAAATCCTTGTTTGGTGATTTCTATTAAGAAGTTTTTACTTTTCTCTATTAAAATACTCTGCCACATACCTAACTTGACTATTTGGTCTGACTATTTTTATCGTAGAGAAAGGTAGATTGAATAGCGTCCATGATCATGATTCTATTGTTATTCTTGTGATCTTTCTTGTCATCTTCATAGTTTGTATTTAAATTTTTTATTTAGACTTTGCATTGAATTCCTAATCTTGCGCAGACATTATACATTTTATCTCCTATATGTCAGTAAGTATAGCATGCGACATGAATAGAAAAGGGCTCGATAAAATGTTTGGAATTTTTTTTTTTTGCTAAATGTGGATGTGTCATGATGCATATGAATGGGACCAAAATGCAGATGATGCCACATTTAATGTCACGATAAGAAATTTACAAGGAACAGAACATAGGAGAACAAGAAGTGGACAACAGTGGAATCTGGTGGTCACTGACTGACAGTGAAGAGCTCACATACTAGAAAGTTTGATTTGTGGACAGAGAACCGGTGGCTGGTGGAGATCAGAGAGGTAGACTAAATGAAAAAAAGAAATCAATACAAGGAAATAACATAAGCCAAAAGTCTAAACAACAGGAGGTATGACAGGACTGCTGTTTGTGAAATTGAGCACATTAAAAACTAAAACAGCACATTTCAGTTAATACTGCCTTTCATCTTTTTATTTTTAACTCATTCCTTTTCGTCTTACCAATGTCTCTATGTTCCAGGTTTACATTACTGTTCTAGACAGTAATGATAATGATCCCGTCTTCTCACAACAAGTCTACGAGGTCATTATTTCGGAGGATACACCACCCAACACTGAAGTGGTCCAGATACTGGCATCAGACCGAGACGAGCATCACCAGCTCACCTATTCTCTCCACAGCTCCATAGACTCTAGAAGCATGCGTCTGTTCCACATCCACCCAATGCTGGGAACAGTCTACACTGCCCAGAGGCTGGACCATGAGGCCTGTGCCCAGCACATTTTGACTGTCATTGTATGTATACTTTGCTTAAGAATAAGCCCTTCCTTTGATCCTAGCTCTTTTAATGAAGGTTTTGCCATTTAAGGATTATGTTAGAGCTTAAATATTTTCTGAACTGACCACATTGATAAAAATTTGACCCAACATCCTTAAAGGAATGTTTCATTAAAATATTACTTCTTTAGTTTATTTATTATTACTTTGACCATTAAAACATAGCTGAATTACAGCAAATCCTAAAGAAAACAATGTGCTAGTTAGAAAAAATATCTTTTGAAACACTGGGTTACAAAAAACATTTTTTGGAACTTGTCAATTATTTTTCAACTGATTTATGACTATTTAGCATGGCTGAATCCAAAGATGACATTCATTTTTTGCAATCAGGTCAGGTTTTTATTCTAATTTGATTTAGAGAAATCTGACTTTCTGACTAAATTTTGACATTATTGTTGTGATCTGTGTTTTCTGTGTATTTATTTTGAGGTTTTTCAGTGTTTATTAGCCTGTTCCCCTGTGAGTCTCTGTTGATTGTTCCCAGCTGTGTCTCATTTCTTTGATTACCCTCCCAGTGTATTTAGTCCCACCTGTTGTCTTTGTCTCTTGTCGGATCCTCGTCGTGTCTAACCAGTCCATTCTGCCAGCTTCTTGTGTTCCTGTGTTTATCATCATCTTCATCCTCATCCTGGCCTGCCTGCGTCTCCCCTCACCACACCAAACCAAACCCACCAATCATGACAGTAGGATCTGACCACAACAGAAGGTGAGAGATGCATGATGGGGCTTCGACGGTGGAGCCCGTGGCGGTGCTTTGGAGCAGTCCTGCTGGAACAGTTCTGTGGCGGAGCTCTGCTGTGGGGATCGCGGTGGGGATCGCGGCTGGTGACCCCCCCCCCCCCCCCCCCCCCCCGCGCGGCAGGCCGCCCCCTCCCT
>NW_015113789.1:182189-189307 GCF_001443285.1 Poecilia latipinna
CAGGCAACGCGGGCCGCGACGGAGGCGGCGGCGGGGATCTAGAGCGGAGGAGTTCTGTGGCGGAGCTCCAGCCAGCCAGAATCCCTGGGTGGGAACTCGGCTGGCGTTCTGCCCGCCTGGAGTCGGACCCCGCCGTTACTGCTGCCCTGAGCCACCGGAGGTCCCGGTCCTTGGGCACCGTCCTCAGCTGCCTCCGGTCCCTGCGTTGAGGCAGCGCCTGAACCCGCAGCTGCCGGTCCCTGCGCTTAGGTGGCATCTCTCTCGGCTGCCACAGGTCCCCGTGCCCGCTGCTGGTGAGCAGCCTCCCGAGTTTCCTGAGCTTTCTGAGTTTCCTGTGGCTCCGGTCCCCGAGTTTGCAGACGAGCCTGAGCTTCCTAGTGCTCCCTGTGGCTCCGCCCCCCGGGTTTGCGGACGAGCCTCAGTTTCCCTGTGCTCCGCCCGAGACTGTGCCTCCCGAGTTTCCTGAGCTTTCCGAGTTTGCTGTGGCTCCACCCCTCGAGTTTGCGGACGAGCCTCAGTTTCCTTGTGCACCGCCCGAGACTCTGCCTCCCGAGTTTCCTGTGCCCGCTGCTGTGGAGCAGCCTCCCGAGCGTCCCAGTGCTCCGTCCGAGCGTCCAGCCGGCCAGCCCCTCTGCGGGCCTTCCAGAGCCTCCAGTCAGCCCCATGGGCCCGAGTGCCTGCTGCGGTGGCGTCGCACGCCGGATCCGCCTTCGGGACTCCGGGACTCTGTTGTGATCTGTGTTTTCTGTGTATTTATTTTGAGGTTTTTCTTGTTTATTAGCCTGTTCCCCTGTGAGTCTCTGTCTTCGCTGTTGATTGTTCCCAGAAGTGTCTCGTTTTTTTGATTACCCTCCCAGTGTATTTAGTCCCACCTGTTGTCTTTGTCTCTTGTCGGATCCTCGTCGTGTCTAACCAGTCCGTTCTGCCAGCTTCTTGTGTCCCTGTGTTTATCATAATCTTCATCTTCATCCTGGCCTGCCTGCCTCTTCCCTCACCTCACCAAACCCACCAATTATGACAATTATCAGTTTATTTCTGTTAATATTTCTCATCCAAGAAAGGTTTTAGAAGAAAAGTTTTCAAACAGAGTGTATTAATTAAATGTTACAAACTTGGATTTCTGTAAATTGAATAATAAACAGTGATAAGGGTAAGTACATGTGACTTGAACATTACGTCTCCATCTCTTTTCTGTCCTGATGGAATCTCTCCTCCTGCTCATCACTCATTGATCCAGATTGTCAGGAAACCGATCCAGATGTGTGAACAAGTCATGCATTTTGATGCTCATGTTGCTCCATAGCAAACGTTAACTGGAAATGGGCACCAGCACCTCACTAAGGGACAAGGGTGTATAGAAAATTAATGGATGGATGTTGCTCCATAGTTCAGAAAGTTGACCTGACCTGAGTAAAACCAAAGTGATTTTTGGATTCAGTACTTCAAATTGACCACAACAGAAATCTGTTTCTGTTTTGGTTCTGTTTAATAGGATGCTTAGCAGTGTTTTGTTTTTTTTTGTGTTAATTAAAAATTAAACGTTTGGATAAAATATTACACAAAATGTAAGATTCCTGCTGTTACAGAACAAATACATAAAATTAGACAAGTACAAGACTTCTCATAAAAACACTAAATGCAAAATTTATAAGCATTCAAAACATTCATGTTTGCCAAGTTGAGGTAAAATTTTGAGGCTACAGATTATAATAAATTAACATTTGTTTGGGGGAACTGATCACCAACCAAATGTGAAAATAGAGCCATTTCAGTAGCTCCTGAAATGGCTCTGCTATTTTCACAAGACAGTCCCACAGCTCTGCTCAGCTGAATACATAATACTAGTGTCATATTTTTCACTCTCTGCAACCTCCGTCATGGTTGTTAATTTCACTCTCAGGTTCATATAGTTTGTCTGAGTCTTTGTCAGACAAAACTTGTGGACAAACCTTGACTCAGAGAGCATGGGGTCTTGCTGTGACATGGTAGCCTCTTCCAGCACAAACTGGTTTACTGAGAGGACAGCTTTCTAATTGCACCTGGTGGAACTTACTTTTATTTAGGTGTATCAGAGTAAAGGGTGCTGAGTACAAACCTACTCTATAATTTTATTTCTGTCCATTTGAAAAATATGTTCTATGCCATGTTGGTCTATTACATACAATTATAGAAAAACACATTGATGTTTTGTGATCACTGGCATCAAAATTAACTGTTAAAAGTTAACTGATGTAAGCTATTGTGGTTGCTACAATATACAGATAGCTAACAAAGACCACATACTTCTTTTAGGTATTTATTCTCTTTTACCTTTGTCTCTCCAGGTCAAGGACCAAGAGTTCCCATACAGAAAAAATCTTGCTCGTGTTCTGATAGAGGTGGAAGATACAAATGATCATGCACCCTTTTTTACCAGTGCACTCTACGAAGGCTTAGTTTATGAATCAGCTGCTGTGGGATCAGCTATAGTGCAGGTTACCGCTCTGGACAAAGACAAAGGCAAGAATGCTGAATTACACTACTCCATTGAAGCAGGTAAGTTACTGTAGTTCCTGAAAACCAAATACATGTAAATTTTCAAAACATTGCAAATATACTATTTGGATGTTTTTTCTTCACAGGAAACACTGGCAATGCATTCAACATTGAGCCAGTTCTTGGTATACTTCGTGTTGCACGCCACTTGGACTTATCAAGCATCGGACACTATGTTCTGAGTGTCAGAGTCACTGACAACGGCACCCCTGCCCTGTCTGCTACCACGATAGTGCGGATTACCGTCACTCTCTCAGACAATTCTGGTCCAAAGTTTCTTCAACCTGAATATCAGACTGAGATCAGAGAAAATGCCATTACTGGGACTTCTGTCACCACAATCAGTGCTGTCAGCCAGTCAACCCTCACTTTTGATATCAAGCAAGGAAACATAGAACAAGTTTTTCAGATTAATCAATATAGTGGAGTCATTACAACTCAAAAACCTCTGGACTATGAAAATATAGCTTCTTATAGCCTTGTAGTGCAAGCTACCAACATGGCTGGGATGGCCTCCAATGCTAGCTTGTTAATTCAGATATTAGATGAGAATGACAATCCACCTGTGTTCCAACAGCATCACTACCGTGGCAGCATTTGTGAGCTAGCACCAGTCAACAGTGTGGTCTTGAATTCAGAAAACCTCCCTCTAGTGATCAAAGCTTCTGATGCTGACTCCAACCAAAATGCTCTGTTGGTCTATCAGATTGTTGAGGAGACTGCAAAGACGTTCTTCACAGTGGACTCAGTAACTGGCTCCATTAGAACCATTGCTAATCTTGATCATGAGACATTTTCAGCTTTCCACTTCCATGTTAATGTGAGGGACAATGGTAAGCCACAACTTATAGCAGATAGTCCAACTGAGGTGACTATACAAGTGATGGACTCAAATGATTCACCTCCAGTCTTCAAACAGAATACTTATGAAACTGTTCTTCTACTTCCCACCTACACTGGTGTCGAGGTCCTGCAGGTATCAGCCACAGACCCCGATACTGATATTCCTACAGATCTTACATATTCTTTGGCTGAAGGAGTGTTGGAGAATTTTTCCATCAAATCCGCCAGTGGGATTATTGTCGTCAAAAACGGCAACTTCTCCAAAGAGCTTTTTCGCCTAAGTGTCAGAGTTTCAGATGGAAAATTTTCCACCACTGCTTTGGTGACAATAATTGTCAAAGAGGCTCTGGACTCGGGTCTAAGTTTTTCCCAGAAGGTTTACGTCTCATCTATTAAAGAGAATGTGTCAAATATATCCATAGTGGCTGTGGTCAGTGCTGTAGGAAACCGCCTCAACGAGCCATTGCTGCACACTCTCCTGAATGCTGCCACAAGGTTTACCATTCGTCCAACATCTGGTGTTATCCAGACCACAGGAATACCCTTTGATCGAGAAGAACAGGACTTCTATGAACTGATTGTGGAAGCAAGACGGGAGCATGATCATCAGCATGTGGCCAGAGTTCTCGTTAAAGTTCATATAGAAGACATAAATGATAACCCCCCAGTGTTTGTTGGACTTCCATATTATGCAGCTGTTCAAGTAGAAGCTGAGTCAGGTTTATCCATTTTCAGAGTCTCCGCAGTGGATGGTGACAAAGGTATTAATGGAGAGGTGACATACTTTCTCAAGGATGATCATGGCCACTTTATGATTGACCAACAGACAGGCACCATTAGCCTGAAAAGGACTTTTGAGTCAGATTTGTCCAATGTGGAGTACCAAATAGAGATACATGCCAAAGATTGTGGTGACCCTCCCCTGTCATCTACCATTACTTTTCCCATCACTGTGGTTAACAAAGCTATGCCTGTCTTTGACAAATCCTTCTACTCTGTTTCTGTGAATGAAGATGTGGATGTTCACACACCGATTATCGGCATCAATGCAACCAGTCCTGATGGACAAAACATAATCTATACTATTGTTGATGGAGATGCGTCTTTTCAGTTTGGTATTGGATTTGATACCGGAGTTATAAGTGTAATTAATTCATTGGACTATGAAGAAACACCATATTATCGCCTGACCATCAGAGCTACAAACTACCTGACTGGCTCCCATGCAGAAGTTGATGTAGATGTTCTGGTGCAAGATATAAATGATAACCCACCTGTCTTTAAAGAGATGTCCTACAAGATCGTTCTGTCTGAGACTGTCATGATCGGAACTCCAGCCCTTCAAGTTATTGCCACAGACATGGACTCTGAGAAGAACAATGTTGTTGGCTATCAGATATTCTCAAAAGAGCACAACAGCACAGATTATTTTCACATTGATAGTAGCAGTGGGTTAATTCTTACAGCAAGAATCCTAGACCATGAACTAGTCCCAGAGTATGACTTCATTGTCAGGGCCACTGATAATGGTTTTCCATCACTAAGCACTGAAGTGTCAGTGACTGTTCTTCTAAAAGACATGAATGACAATCCTCCAGTTTTCAACCAGCTTCTCTACGAGGCATATGTGAGTGAGTTAGCACCAAAGGGACACTTTATTACCTGTGTTCAGGCCTCAGATGCTGATAGTTCAGATTTTGACAAGTTGGTGTATAGTATTTTGTCAGGAAATGAACGAATGGATTTTGTGATGGAAAGAAAAACGGGAATTATCATGTTGTCCAGCCACCTTAAGCAAAGAATGGAGCCTACTTACAACCTCAACGTTTCAGTGTCTGACGGAGTTTTCACCAGCACAGCTCAGGTTCACGTTAAAGTGTTTGGGGCCAACCTGCATGATCCAGTGTTTGAACAGAAGATGTTTGAGGCAGAGCTAAGAGAAAATTCTCCTGTGGGAACCAGTGTAATTCAGGTAGGTGCTTTTGAGATTCATTAAGCTTGTAATCTTTATACATGTTTGACTGTATATTTTATTTTTCTCGTTTATGTTTTCATAATATGTATGCCTTTCAAATAGCCTCTGTTTTCTAAAGTCATTCTTTAAATTCTAGGTGAGGGCAACGGATGCAGACCCTGGAGTTTATGGCCACATAACTTACTCTTTTGTTAACGATGTGGGTAATGACCTGTTTAGCATTGATGCTAATGGTCAGATAAGCACAATAGAAAAACTTGACCGTGAGGACCCTTCCAACATGGACATTGTTCTTACAGTGGCAGCTCAGGATTCAGGAGGTCGTGTTTCCTATTGCACAATCCATCTTACTATCTTAGATGAAAATGATAATGCACCCCGCTTTAGTGCTACAGAGTACAGAGCTACGCTCAGATTTGATGTAGCCAAGGGCTTCTTCATCACACAGATTCAGGCTCTTGATCCTGACTATGGCACTAATGCCAAAGTAACATTTTCACTGTACAGTGAGGCACGGATCCCTGTAGCAGACGTTTTGGACATAGACCCAGACAGTGGTTGGATGGTTACCAAAGGCAGCTTCAGCCACTTGAGAAACTCAGTATTATCATTTTTTGTGAAGGCTGTAGATGGAGGAAATCCAGTTCGGCACTCTTTGGTCCCTGTCTACATTCATGTTCTGTCTCCGGAGGCGTTCTTTCCTGACTTCATGCAGCACCATTACTCATTTAGCATACTGGAGAACACACCAGTAGGTTCAGTCATTGGAAGGGTTCACCTCAAGATTCCTCATGGATATAACCCACATTCAGTTAGCTTTACCATTGTTAATGGAGAAAGTAGTGAAAATAATCTAGATGGAGTATTTTTAATAGAGAAAAATACAGGAGTGATTAAACTTGATAAGCCCTTGGATCATGAGGTGATGAAAGGATTTAGTTTTAAAATAACTGCCACTGGACACCAGAGTAAGTTGGATGCTGTGACGTCTGTTGATGTTGAGGTCAAAGTTTTAGATCTAAATGACAATAAACCAGCCTTTGAGACCAACTCTTATGTGACGACTGTTATGGAAGGAATGACAATTGGAACCAGAGTCATTCAAGTCAAAGCTCATGACCCAGACTCAGGAGCCAATGGCCAAGTAACATACAGGCTTGGGACATTAATCCAGGCAGAGGAAAACTCCGATGCATTGGTGCGGACGTTTAGCATCGACAGTAATACTGGCTGGATTGTCTTATGCAAAGAGCTCGACCACGAGTCCAATCCGTCCTACATATTCACAGTGGTAGCATCAGACCTGGGAGAGACCCTGTCTTTCTCCAGTACCAGCACAGTGACAGTAGCAGTGACAGACATCAATGACAACCCCCCCATTTTCATGGAGAACCATTACTTCAGTTCAGTCCAGGAGAGTGGCCCTCCAGGCGAGGTGGTGGCTGTTCTGAACACGAAGGACAACGACAGCTCTGCTGTTAACCGGCATGTCAGCTATGTCATAACTGGTGAGTAATGAAGCAGGCATAAACAACAAAACACTCCATGATTCTATCATGTTATTCTATCATGCATGTGTACCCACTTTACATTCTAAATTTTGATGTTTCTGATACATATGGAGGCCTTTTGGAGTGTACCTATTTTTTATATAACTGTGTGATCTGCACAGTTTCCTAAGGTCCTACAGCAGCAGTTATGGTCATATTGGTTGTATACCGTATATATATATACATGGTTATATATTATACCTCTGCAGGCAGAG
>NW_015113789.1:192437-194951 GCF_001443285.1 Poecilia latipinna
TCTCCTGTCCTAACATAACATGAACTTCACTTTTTTTTGCCACTAGTGGCTTTTATTTTGAAAGAAATCCAACAGAAAGGTGATGGAAAGAAGGTGGGTGGGAAGGACATGGAACCAGGAGCCACGGAGCAGAGTTGTAGTCAAGACCTCCTACCCAAGACCAAGTCAGGACCAAGACCAGCACCCGGCGCTACGTGACACAAAAAAATTAAGTTTTACCTTCAAAATTGCTTCTCAAATTGATCTGAAAGATCCACATTTCCATAAAACACCTAGATATTAAATACTTAGAGCTGAAATAAATTTAATCAATAAAGATATGTCCAGAAGAATCGGATCGTTTCTGAATGTCATATCAATGCAGACTTTGGTCACAGCGTTGTCCCATATACGGACACCTCAGTCAACACAATAATTCAGCGCATGAGTGACAACTTTTTTTCATCGCAGATGCAACATGTGTCTCTGTACAGCTAGTTTTGCTAGCATCACGTCCACAGATCTTACCTTTCTTTAAGGTTTCCTTCGAAGTGACGCTAAAAGTTGGACGAAGTCCCCACCGTCTGTGAAAGCGAAGCTATTATATTACTGACGATCAGACAGACATCTTCTCCCGCTCAGAGGAAACCACTGCGCATGTCTGGAGCTCTGCGTTCGAGTAAAGGTGGAGGCGATGGGTGACAACAGACACTAAGTCACGTTATTGCTTGGATTTTACGGCGCCACCTTAAGTCCCTGAACTTCACATTTTAACGGAAAAAAAGAGCAACGCGACTTGGATGTAACGAGCAACGCGACAGTTTTGTAGAAATGTAGTGAAGTAGAAAGTACAGATACTTACTGTAAAATGTAGTGGAGTAAAAGATTTAGATTTAAAGTACAGATACATGAAAATTGTACTTAAGTACAGTAACAAAGTACTTGTACTTCGTTACTTCCCACCACTGATTATCTGAATACATATTTTTCTCACTATTCTTTACAAGAGAGAGAAGCCAGTGAACTAGGAGGAGGGTTCCTTTGCTGATTTTTATGTGGTCACATATCTGGACTGTAGAAATGAGCAGCTTGGTACCTGAATTTCAGACGACACTCTACTTTAACATCTTCATGTAAGATGTTCTTCAAATTCTACCTAGGAATGCTTTCCCAACTTCAAGATTAAATCTAAATTGGTTAATTAATGTGGTAAATTATATTAGATCAGATAAGGGAAAGATTGGGCAAACATTGACAACAGAGATGATGACTAGCAAAGATACAAAGACTTCAGACTTGACATAGTCTCCTGATCTGAAACTTGAGTCTTAACAGTTTTTATCTCATGTAATGAAGAGAAAAAGGCAGCCCAGTGTTTGCTAATTGCTGCTGGCTAGTCTGAAGGAGCTGAGCAGGGGAGTTTGTGAGGTGGAACGCCTGGTTGGACCTAGCCCCGCCTTCGAGGTGCAGCTCTTCCTCAGAGCTGCAGTTTCCAAGCTTCTGCCTCACAGAGCAGCTCTCTCCCCCAGTCAGCTCCTTCAAACTAGCCAGCAGTAGTTAGCAAACACCTGGTGGAACTGAGCATCAGCTGAGCTCATCGTACAAGCTACTCCTCAGTGCAACATTGGTAAAAACGTTGCTAAACGGTTAGTAGAGAAGCCATGTCGCTATGATTTCCTGAAGGTGGAGTTTCAGAAAAAGCAGAAGTTTCAGAGACACTGGCCCAATTTAAAGGCATTAAATAACAAAATCATTGTTTCTTTTAATTCAGATTTGATGTACATACCATTTTTGTAATAACTGAAGGTGACATAGTTACTTGTTTGTGTTTTTAAATGATACTTTGTGGCTGGAAAACACATAATTCTTCCCCTTTAAGTAAACCAAACAACCGGTCTTGACAAAAGTACTGAGAGTCCAAAGTGGAGGAGCTGAAATTCTTTCCATTTACAAATGATTACATACCGTTTCTACAAATGCTCATATAAATCTTTCAGCTCAGTCATGTGCAGTCATGTTCTGCCACTAACATGTAGCGAGAACAGGTTGATTAACTCTTGTAGTCCCAGAAGGCAGACTACAAACCCTGCAGTAATTACATAGTGAGTATGTTTTTGTGCAACTCAGATGTTGGTAATGGTAGCTCAATTTTTATTTTTTTTATTTTTGGGCTAAATTTCCTGTAGGGTTTCAGAAAGGATGACTTCCATGTTGACATGACCCTCTCTAAGGCCTCAATTTTGACTTAATTCCTGCCAGTATTTCTCAGTGTCAACTCTTGATAGTATGTTTGTGCTATCACCGCCATCTTCCCTGTAGGCTGTATCCGTTAATATCATTTATGGGCTGTATATACAATCAGGCAGACAGAGGACACGCATACAAAGAGTTACAACAGGGAGCCGAGGAGAGACGCAGTTGAACGATCTGGCCTGCGGCAAGATGGCATTCAATCACCGCAGGCACTCCGGGCCACGGGAATACACACACACACACACACACACACACACACACACACACACACACACACACACA
>NW_015113789.1:196875-200274 GCF_001443285.1 Poecilia latipinna
AAAACCACACACACACACACACACACACACACACACACACACACACACACACATACATATATATATAATCCATTATCGTGGTTTTGTGAAAACTTTGGAGGGTTGAGGGAGAAACCTCTTGTGCACAGAATATTTATTTTTATTTGTTTTGTCTTCAGTATCCCTTTGGCTCCATGATAGTTTTCAGGTCTCTGGTGGCTCTTAACATTCAGTTTAGCTTAAGTAATGTGGCACAATATTTCAGTTCAGTCGTGGTGTTTTTTCTGGCTGCATTAATCTGTCCCATGCAGACATATTTTTCCTGTACAACGTCGATGCTGTAAATTGGTGCTGTGCTGAGTCAGATGTTATGTTTACAGGCTGGAAATTAGCTACCCTTATTTGAGGATTTTTTTTGTGCTATTGATTGGGATTGATAAACAGTGTGACTTTGTTTTTCCCAGGTGGGAATTACCGAGGTGTATTTGCACTCGGCCTAGTTCAGGGTGAATGGAAGATGTATGTGAAAGGACCACTGGACAGAGAGGAACGCAACCTCTACATCATCAATGTCACTGCTAGTGATGGACTCTTTGTTTCCCACACAATTGTGGAGGTGACAGTGATGGACACCAATGATAACAACCCCATTTGTGACCAGGTAGGAAGACACCCTCACATGCTGGTGGGATCTGGAAAAATATTGATATGCAAAAATTGTTAGGCTATTTTATTCTTTTATGAATGTGTGCTTTTATGCAGGTGGTATATACAGCCAGCATCCCAGAGGACCTCCCACTCAGCAGTGTTTTGCTGAGGGTTGGAGCTACAGATGCTGATGCAGGCAGCAACGCTCAGCTCAAGTACTCCCTGCATGGTCCTGGATCCCAGGACTTCATCGTGGATCCAGACACTGGTATGTATGGGAACTCAGTTTCATATTTTAGAGACAATTCAGAAATACTGTATGTTTCAGCCCAAGAACATTTTTAGTGTTTTGTAGACAAAATGTGAATTTTTAAACTATATCCTTTTACAAATAGGAATCCAATCCTGTGTAATATAACATCTGTGTTTCTGGTGTTGGTCAGAAATCTAGCAGCAGAAGTCTGGATGAACTGCAGCTGCTGCTTGGCCAGTAAAGATACTGTTACAACAATCCAACCCACTGAAAATAAAAGCACGCTCCAGCTGTTGTGTGTGGGGATTTGCTCCAACACTCTTTTATCTTTCAGTGTTGAAATTGTTGACATTTTGTTGTAGTTTGTGTTTTCACTAAAGCTGTTGGAAATATATGTTTGTTTGACACACTGTTGTGTCCATGTTGGGTCCCTGGTCTCCAAATGTGCCTTTCTTTGCTTCTCACCTGTCCAGGAGAAATCAAGTCAACAGTGATTCTTGACCGTGAGACCAATCCCAACTACAGATTAACTGCCAGGGCGACTGATGGTGGAGGGCGGTGGTGTCGTGCCGAAGTGCAGCTGGTGGTGACAGATGTGAATGACAACCCACCGCTTTTTACACTGTCACAGTATTATGTCAGTGTGTATGAAGACACTCCAGTAAAGGCTCTGCTCACTCGCATCCATGCCGTAGACCCAGATGAAGGTGATGACAGACCGACTATTACTGCTCAGTTAACATTTATGATGTCGTTGTTACTAATCTTACAGCATGGCCAAATATTTACAAGGACATACTTACTGTTGTACTAATGATGCAGGTTCAGCTTTTTGTTGTAAAGGTTAATATTAGTTTTACATTGTTTTACAAAGTGATTAGATGCATAATTATATATTGAAAATAAGCCTCTAAGGTCACCTTTCAACAAACGACTTTCCAGACAGAGCAATAATGAAGTGGTTTAGATAAAAGCATATTCATAAACATAAAGTAAAAAAAATTTAATGACAGCAGACAATGCAGTCACCATCAGACTTTACAGTTCTCTGATTACAGCAGGTTAAGCTAGTTTACTGGGAGATGGGATGAAGCATCGCACTATAGAGAGAAGAGAAGATTCCCAGGGATAAGGCAACAATGTTTACGGAATGAGTGGTAGTATTTACTGCTCCGCAGACCAACCCATTGCTATAGAGGAAAATATAAGTTTTCATCACCTTTTGTGGATGCTGGAGCCAAGGAAGACTCTCCTGTCTTAACACTGCCTAGCTGGCACAGCTATGCTAGTGCAAATGGCAAGTTTTCTAATGTGAACATTGATGGTTAGCTTCACTACAGACAACTAAAACTGATAGGCTTGCTCCATGTTACTGCTTTGCCTCATGACACATTGAGTAATACTGTTATTTGTTACGATAGTACCGCATGCCCAGCAGTTTGGTGGATCTGATTCTGCAGCATACATAACCAGAGAAGTCAAAGAGATACTAAACAGTGGAGACATCAACAGAGCATGGACACAACATTTTACATGATAATACAAAAATAGAAAATTCAGTGGTTCAAGCTCTGGCAGATTTGCACACACTCTTCAGCTTCTTGTGCTCAGTGTGTAACTGAATGGAGCAGCATCACAGAAACTATGGACATCCTGAAGAAGACAGTTAGTCATTTCAAGAGCTTAGAACTTCTTTTCCAGGCTAAGATTTTAATCCCATATGGTGTTATTTACTACTTATGCTTTATATATATATGTAAATTTCTTTTGCATGTTGTTGGAAAATAAATTTTCATTTATCAATTATGAGGGAAAAGTAACAGAAAGGCTTGCTAGAGATGTACAAAGAGGAGTAACCTACTCCTCTGCAGATCCCTCCTCTGAGGCAGCCATGTTTGATTGCTACTATAAGAAATGACACAAAGCTTTTATGTGATAAATGAAGAAGCTGAAAACGTCCAAATACTCACTACATAAATATTTTGCTTCATAAACAAGAAGGCTCATAAACTTCAAGTACGTAGCTGACAGTTGTTTGTTTCTAAAAAGCAGGTCCGGGTCGCATGGTGGTCTACTCCATGGCTGACTCTGCTGGAGGTTTTTTCTCCATCGATGAGTTCACTGGCATAGTAGTCCTGGAGCACATTCTTGACCGGGAAATCCAGCCGACTCATCAGATAACCGTGCGTGCTTCTGATCAGGGTTCGCCGCGGCCGCTCTTCTCGCTGGTCAACATTACAATTACTGTTCTGGACATCAATGACAACCCGCCTGTTTTTGAGCGCCGCGATCTACTGGCAACCATTCCAGAGGATGTGGGAGTCGGTACTGAGGTTCTGAGAGTGCATGCCGCTAGCAAAGACATCGGGACAAACGCTGAGATCTCCTATAGCATCAGATCAGGCAACGAACACAGGAGGTTCTACATTCATCCCCTGACCGGTAAGTGAGGGAGTTGTTTGTTTGAATTATGCAACCAATGACTTTTGAAATGAAATGAAATGAAATGAAATGAAATG
>NW_015113790.1:0-23006 GCF_001443285.1 Poecilia latipinna
AGTGACCAGATCAGAGCTCTGGCAGGAATATCTCTGGAGATTATCTCACGAGTCATCCCGGGGGGACCTTAAAATTGTTGGAAATTGGAACAAAAATCACTAAAAAAATCTTTCCATTTGAACTACACATTAATTTATGACTTCTTTCAGTCCTTAGAAAACTGCTACAAATTTGTATCCTATGTTTTTTTTACATTAAGATTTGGATGAGTGTATTCACTGCATCAGTACTCCACAACTACTAGCCTAAATTACCTTTTCCTGTAGAACAACTTCAGGTTGATGCATCTGTATGAGCAGAGGGACTTTTTTTTTGATGGCAACAGTAAATGTGCATTTCAGCCTGTTATCCATCAGGATTCGTGACGAGAAGACAGACACCGCAGCTGCAAACGCCACCTTTGAGTTCTGCCTCATTTTTGCCTCGAGCTGAAAGAAAACAATATATATATATATATATATATATATATATATATATATATATATTTTTTTTTTTTTTATTTATTTATTTTATTTTGTGGTTCTGTGTAAGAGATTTCTCTAATGTGTGATGCTCAGTAAGCACTACTGAGTAATCAGAGAACTGGTAATGGATCACGGTGGGAGAAAGGTAAAATTGCAAAACGTTTATGACATGATTGAGACGCCGTAGAGCTTCGCTGGCCGACAAGTCGTGAACCGAGGCTATTAAGCTCTGCTTTCGTCAATGCGAAGCAAATCCCAGAGGAAAATCTGAGAGATCAGGAAACTCTTAAAAACTACACTACTGACCGGATGGACTAAGTTAATAGCTGTTTGTGTGTTGTAGTGTGGAAACAACACATTTGAACCTCCTCTGACGCCTCAAATGGACGTTCAGCAAGAAAAAGGCAAGACGTACACCCCATCTGGACCTGAAGCACCGCTTTGATGTTAAGCATAGCGGCAAGGATCACCAGGTGTCAGATTTGACAGGTTTATTTCCCTTTTCCACCAATTAATTGCCCACAGTCTGATTTCAACATAAGGGTTAGATAAAGAAACTCGTATTGCTTTTTCTTCTTCTTTTTTTTTTTTTTTTTTTTTGGGAAAAAGATTATGAGATGATGCAACTCTTGGTTGTTATGGGAGAGATACAGCGTCATAACGGATATCTTTTCATTCTGTGATGCCTCTGTTTTCTCAGTGGGAGTAACCTATATGCACTCTTCCTCCGCAGCGACATGCCACAGTGTCATTAATAATTCAGTGCAGAGCCATGAGCAGTTTAACAATAACCAGGCTCTCTTTCTCAGCACAAGGCTTTTCTCACCAGGCACAGAGTAGCTGGGCAGAGTTAAGTGCACACAGCAAACAAATGACCAAAATAGAAGTTTGGCAAGCTGACGCAGTACAAAAACAGAACTTCCACTGTGAAACATGGCGGTGGCAGTGTCATGGTGCGGGGTTGCTTTTCTTCCTTGTGCACAGGGAAGATGATCACAATTGGAGTTGAGTTTGGATTTATTGGCCCGACTCGAAGTATTTGTTTTCTGTGATAGTTGAGTTCAATCCTTCAATACATAGAGAACAGAGAAAACCAAACGAAGGCATGATGCAAAGTCGTGTTAATTACTTATCATCAGCAGGAGCAGGTAGTTTAACCTGTTGAGGAAATATTCAAAGCATTTACTCAACAGAAAGTTAATCAGGCCGTAACAAGCACAGCGCTCTCGAACGCATCTCCATTTGAGCAGCGGCGGATCGGATCCTGTGAATCACATCCCGGATGATTTGCACCTGACTCAAACAACAAACGACAAAATGGAGCTGGAAGACGTTGAACAAAAGCAAAAACGGGAGAAGTTACACTGCTTACTTAAATGGTGGTCTAAAAACAAAAGCAGTAAAATCTTAATTAATATGTCAGGTTTACTTCAGGCTGACTGTAATTAAAGTTAACTAGTCGGATCGGGCCGGGTCTTTTAGGATTGGCCCGATCTAAACTCTTAAGTTGGAGAAAGTTTCCTCATCAGCTGAGATCAAAACTAAACTTTAGCAAAATAACGGTCTCTACCTGCATCTAACCGGCTTTCTTGCACATATTTTCGGGTAACGGATTCCAACAGTGAAGCATGGTGGTGGTAGCATCATGGTGTGGGGATGCTTCATTCAATGAGGACAGAAAATCTTTTAAAAGCTTATAAAGGAAGATCCCAGGGCTAAAAACACAACCATTCTGGAGGAAAGCCAGTTAGATGTTGGTAGAGAGAAACTCAAAACGATTTTCCACCATAATTGCTGCTTTCCATTCCTGCACAGGCACCAAGTCAGGACTAAGAAATGACGATTTTAATCGCTGCGCAGCCACCTGAAGACCAGGTTCTCCTCACCAAAGCTTTTACTTATTTTTGACTAAGCTTGTCCTTCCCTCAAAAAGCTTTTTAATTGCCTCAAGTTAAGAAACGTGGCTGCCCTTAATGAGCACTCATCAACTTAATTGGATGCTAAATATCTGCGCAGAGTTAACATAGCAGCTGACTGCACGGATACGGATGAACACTCAGGAGGACGCGCCGTTCCAGTCAAACGCTAATTTTCACAACAAGCTTGCCTGCTGAATCATTGGGGGGGGTTTTTGAGGGAAGTTTGGTAGTTAATCTGGAAGTAAAGTCACGCTGACCGATAAGCAGCTGTGGACGTTTTTCTTCTTTTTTTTTTTTTTTTACTGGTTTGTGGTGGGATCCACAGAGAAAGACGCTCACTTGGTGGACCTACTTATATAAAATGAGACTCTGTTTTATTCAGGCTGCAGCCCGGGAACAGACAAGCTCATGTCCCCCGACGTGAAAATTGATGCTGTTATACAACAAGCGAAGAGGAGAAGTTGCCGGAGATCATGACACACGGCAGCGGTTTGCATGGATGTGGCCCTGGGCAAGAAAGGCAGCAAACATCAAAATAAAATCCAGCAACAGTTCCAGGATCTGTTAGCTCAACTAAATTTTATGAAATGTGAAGCTAATCTATTAGGAAACCTATCGATTTTTATGACAAACTAGAAAGTTTTTGCAAAGAAACCGTATTGAGTTTATGAAATGACCCTTTACATTCAATAAATGGACCTGTATGTATGCATGGTTATCACTTTATTTCAGGAACTTTATCACTAAATGAAACACTTTGTAAAACATGCATTCATCAAAGGAAAAAACATCTTTGGAGCCCCCAAATTGTGGCCCTGGGCTACTGCCCCTTTATGCCTTTTCCAAAGTGTGGCTAACAATTTGGACTGTAACTGGAACCTGGTGCTTCAGTCATATGAGACAAGCTGTGAGGTTTTTGGTTGGTTTGGCAGGAAGCAAAAGATAAACATTCTGTTAACTGTTAAACATGGCGGAAGACCTGTGATGCTGTGGGTCTGATTCTTTTCCAAAAGCCCCGGAAACCAAATTAAAGTTCATGGTAACTTGGACCCTTTGAAGATTTGAAATAAATACTCAGTAGATTAGTAAAGTGTTATTATTTAGCTTTGGTAGTGCATATATTCCATAACGCATTAAAATACCTGCTTAAAATAAATAATTTAGCCTTTGAGTAACTATTTTTTTCACTCTAAGGCAAATTACAGACCAAATGTTGGATCTCTTGGGTAAAAAGTTACCAAATGGATATAGAAGGACATTCTGAAACTGGCTTAAGCATCAAAGTAAAAGTTGTCCAAAACGTGAAGTTTCCAAGCAAAAATTTCAGAAGTTACTTCAATACTGGGGAAAGAAAAACCCTCAGCTGCTTCAGATCAAAATCAACAGTGACTGGAAAACCAAACAGACACCCACATGGCCAGAGGGATTAACGGAGCCTCCTCTAGACTAACACTGCAGGTCTCCCAGTCCAACTCAAACACCCCTGATTCTGAATCCACAAACACAGAGGAGCTGTGTGTCTAGGAGAACATCACTGTTTATTCTTCAAACCGGGCCTGTAAAAAAATAAATAAAAAACGGAGCCTCGTTCTCATGGCATCAAAGGCTTCGGTACGGAACCAGCTTACTTATTAACAGAGCAATAGTCCCTAAAATTACTTCTAGATCATTAATTAGATGGTTTGAATTGCCTGTAATGGCTACTTAAAATAAATGGCTCCAACAACAGCATCATCTGAAAGTGCTGAAAAAGTCGAGAAGCTGCAGAGCGAGCGGCTTGGGAGGCAGACGTACGCCTGAGGTGGGGACCGGTCGGAGGAAAATGGAAAAAAAACAAAAAAAGATTGTTTGATGTCAAGGACTATTTTCCTGCGGTGACCCCAGCAGATATCAAAGTCCCATTTAAAGTCAATTTGACTGTAATGCAAACAGTTTTCTGTAATATAACAGAAACGCCAACAAGGAACTAAAATCTTTGAAGTTGTTTTAGCTTTGTACAATTTGCTATTTAAGAGGAAAATTGATCCTGGCTGGCGTTCACTAATTGTTTATCCCTTCATATGATTGTTCTGTAGTTACTTGGTTCTGTTGGTATAAAGAGCTGGGCGGAGTCCGATCCGGACTTTGTAGTTTACTAGTCCTCACTAGAGGAAGTGAGCTTCTTTTAGGACATTACTTCCTCAACCCTTGATGGGCCAGACAAATTTGCAGTACCGTAATTCCACCACACTTTGCGCTGTCTGAAAAATTCAAACGGTGTCTGAAAGGGGAGAAGTTGCACTTTCCAGCCAATGTCGGGTTATTTTGGTAATTTCATCTCCTCCGCAGCAGGAAGTGAAATTAATGTGATGGTCACTCTTTTAATAGGTGGTAAATTGTGAAAATAACTTGCTAGATATTGAAAGTTCCAGTTGTTATGGATAAATGGGCAAATATATATTTGCTCACATTACATTTAAAGAACTGTGCACAATTAAAATAACCAAAAATATCCAGGCGGAGATTTAAATTGAGGACTTAGAGGGTTAAACGCGTATTTCTGCTTCTGTCTGTTTTTCTCTGCCATGGCAAGCCGTTTGAGGCAAACATCTGTCTTTCTTGATTCTGGTTTTACTCAGTTTGTGTTTTTGCTGCCTACTCGGGACAGGGATTTATCTTCTGTAAAGAATCCCAGCAGATCTCCTGGACGACTTTGGACTAATTTGTATTTTGTAGAATTATATACAATGGAACATCCTGCTAAATTTGACTTGCAGGTGACTGTAGTTCATAGAAACGTTGTCTTGCAATCTCAAAGTTGTGTGTTCAGTTTCAGCTTCCTCCTGCTCCACGTCGCTGTGTGTGGGTACTGGTGTATCACTGTGAGTGTGACTGGGCGAATGTGGCTCCAGTGGGAAGCAGCCTGAGTGGGCGGCATCACTAGAAAAGCGTCATATAGATTCTGTCTATTTTATTTGAAGCCAGTTAAATCCAGGGGGACCTTGTAACATGAACCAACTTTTGACCTTTGACCTTACATCTCCCAAGACTTTCTGTTCTGCGTCGCTTCAGCTGAGCAGCTCATGTTTATTATCTAACTCAGTCTAGGCCAAAAACAATAAATCCACTTTCTCAACGCTTATGATCTTGCAGGTTATTTTGGTGTCTTTGTTTTTATATGGGCTCTCTTATTTAACAAGAATAAGGCATAATTATTCATTGCAAGATTTAACAGTTAATGTTTATATCAAAACATTAGGTGTGAATCTGATTTTAACCCGCAGAATGATTCAGTGTGCAAAACAACTCTTGACAATGATCATAGATATTATATTTCTGTTAGTAAACTCTTAGATGTTTTACATCTTTTTCATTTAAAAAAAAAATAAACATCAAATAAGAGCTTTCATCTTCTTTTTGTCAGGTGTAACTTAAATCTCACCGGAAAGGTTAAAAATGTCTCTTGAGATTAAATTATTTCTGACCAGACTTGTTGAGTAGAGGAGAATGAAGTCTTTTAAAGTGTTGGTAGTTGCTCTATAGATTATAGTGTCTGCAGTACCTTTTGAAGTGTCTTTTTGTGTTGGGTTCTGCAGGGGAGTGTTTTCTCTACATTTTCAGGGTGGCGGGCTGACGGGATCCAGCTGGTGCTCATTATCTCCAATCAGCAAGGGCCTTAAAAAGGAGCAGCTTCCCGGAAGCAGATGCCTGATGGTTCTGCTTCTACAGTGGTGTACTCTAGCGCTCAGTGCTGCATCTAAAGTGTTTAACTTGTCCCTGATGCCTCTTTCTTCCTCCTAGAACCAGCTCTGACCACTCTTTGATATTCATATCCACCTGGATTACCTGACCCTCGCTGCTCTTCTAGGCCTTGCCCCTGGATTCCTCCACGACCACCACCCTGCTGCTGCCTGTCCTCCCTCAGTTACCTGCTGGAACTCCTCCACCTGGAAACCCTTCACTGCACCAACTGCTGAGAAACCCATGTACCCTCCTCTGCTCATCTGAACCCTCAAACCGTAAGCCTTCACCAGGTTACACCATCATTCCCGTCATTCTTCCTCTGTCTAACCGCTCACCTTTTCTCAGTTCCTTCTCTGGCCCAGTTCCTCCCTGTTGCCACTGATCTACACCTCTCCATTGCACTTAATTGATCAATAAATCTTTTAAACTGCATTGGGTGTCCGTAGTTGTTGCTTGCCTTCGAGTCCTGGTAACCTGTCATTATGACATTTTGAGGGAGCTTAGTGTGGTGGCACCTCCAGCTGTGTCTGTCTTAACCAGTGTTTCTCAACTAGTTTGAAAACAGTAGTTCTCAGGACTGACTCCCAGTATGATGATTTTGATTATCTTAAGTCTTCCCCAGTTCAGAAGCAAACTGTGAAAAGGAGACAGTTGAGCCTGAAAACTCAAACTGCTGTAACAATACCCTTGAGTCCCTCAAGTCCTTCCTTGTGTTGGACCAGTATAGGTCTCTGCTGATGTGGACACCAATGAACTCACTGTGTTGTAGACAAATTTCACAGATTGACACAGTTGGGCAGGAGAGAAATTTTCCTCTCGCCTACTTTTGGGTAAGTTAGCTTATTGGTTCGCTTTGGGTCACTTATGTCAACATCTCCTAGCTGGCTCAAAATGGTTAGCTACCAGCCCTGTAACAGTGGTGTCATCATCTGCAATCTTGATTATGATTTAGAAATTATACGTAGGTCTGCAATCTCATGTGACAAAGAAAAGTGAGAGTGGGCTAAACACACGACCCTGCGGTGCTCCATTACTCCACCACACAGAAGTATGGCAAAGTCCAATTTCTTAAGCTTAAACTGGAATGCTAGCATAATGTCCCAGTGTGTTTTTCCCACATGCCAAAGGCAAGCTTAAAGCAGAGGCCAGCCCTGCCATGATTATCTCATTACATCCATGACTGGTTGCACTGGTGACAGTGATTCTGAGTCCATCATCAAAGGGTACAGGCCTGTGGGTCTGCTGCTTCATTCAATCACTGCACTGAAGCATACACTGATAAGGAGGAGCCTTCTTGTTGCCTTTTTCCTTGTTACTTTTGAAGGAAAGACAAAAAAAAATGGCATAATGAACATATAACTGCGATAAGGGCGTTTTTTAAATTTTATAATCCAAAACAGGTAGATGTACGACACCACATACTTATTCTCAAGCAATACATTGTATTGTTTGAATACATTTGAGGCTATGAGTACAAATTATATATTAATACAGGAAAAATGTAGAAATAAAACTCTTATTTATACTTCTAGACTGGTTAGAATAAAAGATCCATCTATTTGTGATGAGCGACGGTTTCAGCTGACGATTCAACAAGTTTGGTTGGAGTAACTTTTTAAAGCCAACTGAATGGCAAGCACTATGTTGCTAAATTACATGACAGAAAATTACGAACTGCTCGACTACTAATCCTTCAAACGGCAGCACGTGATTTTGGTCCGACAATCAAAAAAGTTGCTGTCAGCTTGTAGTTTGGCCCTCGTCCTGCATGCCTGTCACCAGAAATGGGAGGAAACCTTCAGAGCAAAGAAATTTTAAGCTATTTGCACATCATAATACGTGTGACCGTCACCGTCATAATGGGTCAATTGCTGCGTGGAGCTGAAATCGGGCTTATCAGCCTGAGTGCCAGGATAATTGATGGGGAGCACAGAGTGTAATAGGTCTTCCTGTCCTTTCTGTACTGGCGCTTGATCTCCTGAGAGATTCATTCACACGACAGGGATGTCAGCCCCGTGAGGGGGGGGGGGGGGGGGGGGGAAGAAAGGGGGCCTTCATGTGTGGAAATGAATCCTACACATCAACCCAACGGAAGGAGAGGAACATCTGGGATTCAATACATCTTGTTTTTAAAAGATTTCCACAAACGGGGAAAAGACTTTGTAATGTGAAAAGGAAAACCAAGTTTCTGCTGTGATTCGAAAAGTTTGTTGTAACAAATCAATATTCATTAGACTTTTTCTGCCTATTGCCTATACAGCTCCATCACTGTGTTTTGTTTCCTGAGGAATTTCATGGCGGAGGAAGATATGCTGCCTCAAGCCGATTTCAAAACGCTTACAGGACTTGAACGCGCCACGCTATGCGTGAAAGACATTGTGACTCTTGTCACAATGCGAGACTGCATGACTTGTTGCTGAAGCACCGTCGCATCAGTCAATCGGCATACGGACAGTTAATGCACTTCATATCAGACTGGGACGTTGAAAAGGAGGAGACAGAGGGGCAGAGCAGAGGCACGCCTGTCGAGGTGAAGGAGGGCGAGAATCAGACGTCTGTTGGGGCAGAAATCACACGGACGGCACAGTTTAAAAATTTTATTGCAAGTTGTCTCTAGTTGTGAGATCACTGACTCAACACTTTAAAGTCACCCCCAGAGATTTTCTTTCATGGCAAAAACTTTTAGTTTGTGAACCCAAATGAATCCGAATAAATGTTTGCCTTCCTGATATTATGGTGCTATTACATGGTTTAGTGTCCAGCTAATCCAGCTAATGTGTCAGTTATGGATGTTTTAGACGAGACAAAATAATTTCGCATAACTACAGCTTAGAAGTGATAATTGATATTAATGACTTAATATTAAATTACTGTGTTTACTGACTTGGCTCACATCTGCTTGCTAAATACTTGAAGTGACTCCAACTTAAGGCGGCATGACCTACTTTTATTAATTCTAATAATCACATCACCACTCGAGGGTACTGAACTTTTACATGTAGGTAGTGAAGTAATAATTAGCTGTGGAAAAAAATTGGGTTTGTTATGACAAAAGTAACATACGACTTCCTTTTACACTCTTTATCCCAGTATACATGCACCATGCAAAGCAGGAGTGCACTGAACACAAAATGAGGAAAGAATTTATAAAAAAGAAAAAAGAAAGCAAACGCACATTAAAAGGAACTGAGATTTGTAAAAAATAAAAATTCAACACGGCGATGATGGACATATGCATTTCAATTAAAGCTGTCAGTTTATCTGGACAGTGAGATGAAACTATTTAAATCTCTTCCTGTGTTTAAAAGAAATTTGAAAATCACACTGAAGCAGAATGGCATTGAATAAGCCGGTGTTTCATTGTCCATCTTTTGTTTATTTTTCATGTATTTGAAATATAATCTGAGCTGAATCGCTCATTTTGGATAGGTGGCAGAATGTTATAAGCTTATCCTTCTTTCTGCTCCTTTTCATTCACATTTTTTTTATTTGTTACACATTATAGAGCGAATGAAATAAAAAAAAATAAAATGGAGTGAAACCAACAGGACTTGATGCTCCATAAAATGTGTTTCCATGTTAACATTCAGACCCATATAAAACATGCTTCTGATACAATTACGAGGGCTAAACGTGGCTGGATGTTTCTCTTCAAAGTGTCGGATGACCCACAAAGTGCCATTTAGTTGGTGCTTTAGGCCGGGCTACACTGTATTTTTATGAGTTGCAGTTATGAAGGTGAGTGCTTTGATCTTGACACTCCATATCTGTGTTTGAAGTAAGTCAGGAAATGGCTCTCGGCTCATTAAACCAGTTGACCACTCTGGGTTGCATTGCTGTTTGCCCTTCATGTCGCTGTGTTGCCCTTTGATTGAGTGCTGACCTGTCCAGGATGAACTCCAGTGAGACGCCAGCTCCCCTCCACGCTGTAAACCAGGGGTGTCAAACTCATTTTTAATTTGGCCTGTATCAAGATCTGGAATGTTTTTAAGGGTCAGTTGTGCGAGTATGCATTGATAAAAACAGTTAAAATATTAATAACCAGGACTTCATGATTGTTTTTGTGATTTTTAAAAAATTCTAAATCACTGATTCCATGGAGCCATAGGAAATATTTGCAAGGAACTTTTAAATTTTTTTGCTTACAAATTTCAGTAAATGTGACTTTTTGTTACTCTCCGTATTGATTACAACTCAATATCAAGTAAGACTGAGGAAATGGTGTAAAATTAAATGCATAGTGCCACCTGCAGGTGGGAGGTGTCACCAAAGGTTTCTTACCATTTTTGGGAAAAATGTTCAATAAACTCTCAATGATGTGTTATTGTGAAAAACTGCAGGAGGCTGTGCATTTTCACAATTGCAAAACTGCGAAAAACTGATAGATGTAATTTGTTGTCAGGAGTTTAGAGGGCCACATAAAGGGCTATGGTGGGCCGAATTTGGCCCCTAGTCCTCGAGTTTGACACATGTCAAACACACACTAGTTTAGAGAGTAGACATAAAGAATACTGAGCTAACGGTTAGCTGCTAACAATGCTAACATTACCATCTAATTATGTTTCAACTGATCAAAATGAGTGATAATTCAGCACTGAGTACACATTCTTTCAATGAACACAAAGACTTGTAAAAAACATTTGTATGTTTATAAACACAAATAAATAGTTTTAAAGTCATTTTAGCATAAAAGTGCCATTAGCCTTAAGTCTGTAAAGAAAATAAGCTAATCCACCGACAAAAAATAATAATTGCAGTATGCTTAAGTTTGGTCACGAGTGATTTCAAAAGAAACAGTTTTCGCAGTCAGGCAGCGGAAAAGCAGTTCATGCTTCGCGACACAGACAAAAGATGAACAAGTAAAACTGAAACTCCTGGCCTCTCACTCGGCTCTCGCTCACTGTGGCTCTCAGAGACGTCTCCTCCTAATAACACCATCATGAAACATTTTCATCAGAGCTCCCTTTTTTTTTTAATGACAACTCAAACTGTGTTTGATTGCACCGAAGACACTCCACCACTCAGGGCCCTGAAGCAGAACTGGATGTCTCATTTGTCTAAACCCATTTCAGATAAACTGACCATCACAGCACACAATGGGTCCGTTTGGATTCAGGAGGAGAATCAATAAGAGCTGGACTTCTGTTAGGGGAAGTTTTGCTCTTGTGTGCCATTCCTGCAATAACCAGATCAAAAATTACAAAATACACCAAAATTATAAAAATATTTAAAACACTGGTACTTCAGCTGCTGAGTATTTATTTATTTTTTTACTTACTTAGATCGAACTAACTCATGTACAGAATTCAATAAGTTTGTGAAATTTTGGATTTTCCTAAATGTGTTTCTTGCACACCTCAATGTGCGAAGCTCGTCATGTGTGAGAATGAAAGCCTTCATCTTTAATGTGACATTATGGATAAAACAGGATTAGTTCAGACAACGTGGATGCTCACTGATGTTCCACGAGAAATTCAGACTCAAGACTCCTGATCTTGAAATGAAAACAAAGTAATTAAAGTGTTTTACATTGTGGTTTTGGTTTCTGACTGATTTTTTTAAAAAGTGCTGACATTACTCTTTCATACATGTATGCTGATTTTTTTTCAAACATTGACTTTGACACAGTGATGTCAGTCAGTTATAATTTTGTTGTTTTTATATGTACTTTGATCCTGTTAGATTTCATTTTTAAAACTTAAGATTGCAATCTTTTAACATCCGCCACCGCTAACTTTGCAGTTTGCTGAATGATAAAGAAGCAACGATAAAATACAAATGCTGAGATTAAACACGTGAAAGTTAAAACTGAGATCAAATTAAAGCAAATCACCTTCTTGGGAAATCTTTCTAGGTCGCAAGGTTGTTTTTGTGGAAGAATAATTTACAGTCTAAACACATATAACCAGGGCAGAAATCAGCTCTAGAAAACTGTTTCCGTAGTTAGGCAGTACTTTCATTATTTCAACCTTATGAGCTGAGCTTTGTGGAGAAAGGGTGCTAATTAATATTAATTAGTACATTTTAAATGTACTTTTGCTGGTTGTTTGCCTTCTATGTATTTCTGTTGTCCTGGAATGTATGCAAACAAAACAGGTGACAAAAAAAACAAAAAAGATTGAGGAAATTACAGGTTCCTGGTAATAAAGTTTATTAATGCCTGCAGCGTTGACTCGCCTGGCAAAGCTCTGATTTGAGTGCATGACTCTGAAACTGAGCAGGATGCATTAATAGAGCCATTTAGCGTTTGCTGTCTGTAAACTGGAGCTGCAGTAAATTGTCTTCTGTGAGCCTCTTAGCCATTTATAATCTCATTTGTCAGTGTAATTTCTTTTACACGCCGTCAAAAATGAAGTGCTTTAACCGGAATTGACACAAAACCTCTGGCTGGACGTAAATACCTGAAGATATGGAGGGGGGGGAAAGTTTGCCCCCGAGAAGGGATGATGTTCAACGGGTCGCTGCTGGCAACGCACGAACAGAAACAAGTTAAAAAAACACCTAAAAGTAAATTCCTCAGAAGACGTAAGGTAACGCGCGCCTCCCACACCGCACGGTCAATTAATTCCAATTTGAACGCCAGTGGCCTCACCTCCTACACTAATGTCTTGTGATTGTGCCTTGAGAAAATAAAGCAGTTTCCTCCTTGTGCAGATAAAAGGAATCAAGATGGAAAATTACATATATGTGGAGGGGGAAAAAACAGAAAGAAAATCTGATTGAGTATCTTTTCCATAGCAGGTTTTTAGTCAGAGCCTCCTGGAATCTCTGACATGCTGAAGTCTGTTAGCATTTATCTGATTCACCAACCAATGCAGTGCTGTAGCCTGAGAGCAAAGTCTCTGATATCATTCATAAGTATTTTCTTATTATTTAACATCAGTTTATTAACACATGCGTGAAGATAGGCTTCATAGTGCCCTCCGTTTTGTACCTGTGAACAAACCACTTCATACCTGTGTCCTTTATGTTTTATGCCGGCTTATTCATGAATTATGGGGATAAATGGTCATAGAAATGCAAAAATTCACGTGCATTTTAAAGTAACTATTATTATATATGAGCATAAAGTGAGATTCTTTAGACTGTTTTTCTTTAGGGTGACTGTCAGAAGGTTGGATTCCAGTTTCCTCCTCTCTAATGGGTAAAGTTGCCCACTCATCTGCATATCAGTGTACCGTCTGTGTGGCTGTGACTCTGAGTGGATGAATGTGTCTCCAGTGGAAACGATGCTCTACAAAAACACAACCTTACCAAGTGCTGTTGATCTAGCTTCTTATGCAAATATCTTAGTACGCTTGAAATAAGACAAAACTAACATCCAAGTCACTTTTCAGTAAGATCTAGAAGCTTGTTTTAAGTAAATAAATTCCTTAATATTGTTGAAAAGGTTCTATAGTTCTACTGGCATATTATCTTACTTATAGGAAAACTGCCTTGTTTTAAGTCATTTCCTGCTTCTTTGTTAGCTCTTGGTTCATAATCTGTTTTATTTGAGTTTCTGTATACTTCTAGGTATTTACCTCTGCTGTTGTTTACTTCTTATAGTGTCTACGTTCCCAGAACTACCCAGTAGCTTCCCTCAGTGTCTCAACAGGTTGTCTCATCACTATCATTCCAAAAAACAAGCTGCTTAGTATAAATATTACTTTGTTTACGTCAGATTGTGTTATTTCCACCAGCCTGTTTCAATTTCACTTCAGCATCCAGCATGTGACTGACTCTTCATTGGTGCAGACAAAGCATTTGCATGGTATTGCAGGATGCTAAGTAATGTTGCTTTCGTGTCATACCTCTAAAATGTTTAGCATCTATACGTTCAGAATACACTGGCTGCGTTTCCAATAGAAATATGCGCAAAACTTTTTCAATATTTGGCTAATGTGGAAAAAAAACAAAACATTTTGCACATGTGCAAAAGTCAGTAAAAAACATTCCTTGTCATGATCCTCAACTGCTTCTTGTTGTCGTCTTCATGGTTTGTGGCTGAATCCATTTGTTGATCATGTGACTTGTGTGTTGCAAAAAATTTTTCCCTTTGCAGTTTTGTGAAATAAAGTAATTCTGATGCGGTGGAAAAACCTACCTCTATCAAAACATTTTAGCGAAAAATTAGTTGTCACTTTTTAATTGGCACGTTTTTTTAGTTTCGAAATGTCGGTCAATGGAGACACAACTACTGGCTGCTGACACTTAAGAGTATGATTGGGGTATCATTCTGCTTAAATTATGAACAAAGTTTAGACAGAATTCAAAAGACTCTTCATCCATGGTTATTCTTATATTTCCTTTAGACGGATCTCTACTCTTGAGGAAAACTTTGGATCAGACAATTGGGGGCTTAATTAAGCTGCCAGTTTTTCCATAATCAGAGTAGACAGGGCAGGTCATATCATCTGCTGGTGTAGGTAGAGATGTGACTTGTTGGATAAACTGATAGGCATTTACTTAATGAAGGAGAAAAGCAGCGTTTCAAAACACACACAAAGCAATTAAAGAATGTGGCAGGTGTTTGAATATTAAAGTGTAGAGTGTTTGAGGTTCACAGATGGGTTTTTGAGAGAAATTAACTCCAAATTCATATTTCACTGAACACCAGAACTGATTACTGTGAACCAATGCGAGGGTCCGCTTTTGATCTGCCAATCATCTTTCTCTCCTGATCAGAGTGACAGGATGTCCATATCCCTCGATGAATTCGCCGCCCATCTTAACTTCAGTTACAAACCTCGACCGCCACTGTTTCAGCAGCAGGTAAAGCATCAACCCAACCCACGCATCAGCGGACCTTCAACCCTACCAATAAAAACATTAAGTCAGAACATTTGATCGATAGCTATCGACTCAGACCCACTGATTTGCCACCCGGCCTTGATCGATGAACCGGGTTAATCCCTGGTGATTAAAGCAGGGCTGGGGTGAGTGGAGCACCCGTCCTCCAACGTCTCACTTCCACCTGCTCCAGGAAATGTGCAGCTCTCTTTTGTGCTTCTCACTTTTTCAGCGTCTATGCGTGGGCGCGTGTGCACACACCTACTCTGCCATTCCCCCCCGATCCCTTATGACCAACACCAGCTGTATTACACATTCACAAAAACACTGTATCTATAAAACTACCCACTAAAACCTCTCAACTTTTAAAAATTTCAACAGCACTTCAAGGTTTTTTTGTAGTTTTCCTGTCAGGCAGTTTGTTGCCAACCAACAACAAACATGCATCTCCAGATCTACAAGTTTATGACATGCAAACAGACAGTAAAAGTGAAGCATGCTGTTGTATCACTGAGGCTTCGTTCGGATCAGCCTCACGAACATGTAGCACACACACACACACGCGCACACACACACACACACTGACTGAGAGTGGCTGAGCGAGGAGTATAAAAGGGGGCATCCTTCCCACTCATCAGAGAAGTGCTCACTTCATTCTTGCACACTTCTTGAACACAACAAGCCTGTTTTCTCAAGGTAAGGCTGTTTTTATTTTGGCCCTGAAGTATTTTGTGACATTACGTTGAATATTTTTATTGTTAATTAATACATTTACATTGCGGGTTGGTTGTTGCTTATAAAATGTAAATGTAATTTTATTGTGACATAAGGCTTATTCTTTTAGATTCTATCAAAACTAATATTTTTCTTCTCAAAAGACAAAATTCCTTGGGGTTTTTTTGGGAGGGAGTTTTCCCCAGTCAGTCTTTAACTCTCCATCTTTAACTATGTTAAATTGAATTTGTGAATAAAACTGTAATTCTTTACGGACTTAATTCATAGAGATTTGTCTTGGAGATTTTGCCTGATGACAAATAGACCAAGAGTTTTTATTTTTTTATTTCTTAGGTCAGTTTGACCTGCTACAAACCGTATTCAGGTTCCCCAGGTCCGTCTCACCTGCTGTGATAGAAGCTGATATTTTGTGGATGAATGTGTGAATATTCTGACTCTCACTGCAGTCAGATTAATCTCTTTATTCCTGTGGAGGAGCGGTTGCCTGGCAGAGGGTCCGAGCCGCCTCATCGTGGGAGATTACACCTAAAAGAATAAAACAAGCCGTTTCCTCTCTGTGTTTCAGATGACTGTCGGACTGTGTGTGTGCGCTGTGCTGGCGGTCCTGTGTTCGAGCTGCTTCGGGCTGCCCTTCTCCCCCCAGCCCGTAGACGAGGACCAGCGCTACTTCTCAGTTCCCTCTCAAGGTACACGGGCGCCTTCCGGCAAATCCAAGTTTTCAGATCCGAGCGCGTGACCTCATGTTTTTGTGTGTGTGTGTGTGCGTGTGTGTGTGTGTGTGTGTGTGTGTCGGTTCCGCAGCCGTCTTCGAGGCTGACGCCCCCACCCTGGGGGAGACCCACCTCCGACACAGCCGCTCGAGCCCCCAGCTGAAGCCCTTCTCTCAGGCTGAGGAGGACGCAGACTCCCGCGCGAACCTCAGCGAACTGCTGGCCAGGCTCATCTCCTCCAGGAAAGGTGTGTGTTTGTGTGTGTGTGTGAGAGAGAGAGAGGGTTTTGATGTTGGGGTTTGCTGTGTGTGCACAAACATGAAAAAAAACATCTTGTTGCACTTGCAACAATGTTGATTTTCATACACAAGTGCATTTTTTCCCAGCCATTTGTCTCCCCTGGGTCATGGCTAATTACTGCACAGGCAGCTTTGTAAAATGAATTAGTGGCTCTGGAAAGCTTTTGTGGTTTGAAAAAGAGTCTTCCAGGGTGAGCAGCCTTCCGGTTGATCCTCTCATATGATTTAAGTCTGAATCTGGCTTCTAATCACTTGACTTTCATTTTTTCCCCCATCTTTCCTTTTGTTGTCAGTGTTTTTTTTTTCTTTTATGTCCAGCACTGATCTCCTTGGTAGAAGGGATGCACACATCAGGATCTCACATTTCCTGACTCTCTCTCTCTGTGTGTGTGCATCAGAGCTTTGTGTAGAACAATTTCACCAAAGTGAACTGTGGGAAATATGATCGAAAAGATTCTCCTTGAAGCTTCAAAGCGGATATTTTCTGCATCTTCAATGAAGAGTTTTTTTGTTTTGTTTTTTTGTTGTCTAAGTAGAACCATTGATGGAACTTACTTCTTTTAATTTAATAAAAAAATATCTAAAAGTTTGAAGAGCTGCAGGGTTTAGGTTATAATCATGTTTTTTTCCCCTTTTAAATCTGTGTGAAAAGAGCAAGTGGCCAATTTATTGGTCAAAACTAATGAATGAAAATATAAAAAAGTGCCTTTATTTTCCATGGTTATTTGAGTAGTGCAACCAAGCCAGTTTTTTACTTTAGTTGAAACAAGGATAAAGAAACATCCTTTCTTTATCCGTAAAGAAAGATAAATTCATTCATTAATCAATTATTTAAAAACTAAAATAATAGTCCAATTCAAAAAGGAATACTTGGGTCTGTTGAAAAAAAAAAATGAAATAAATATTATTTTTTCATGCCAGACATTAAGATGTTTTTTTCTTTAGCCACAATGAAGCAGCTATTTAGCGCTAAAGTTTCTCCCCGACTCTTTCATAATATGCATAATCATCAACAAACCAAAAAAAACAAAAAAAAACCCAAAACTTGGAAGCTGTTAAGTCAGACGCCGAGATCCTCAAGAAGCCAAAAGGGCGTGCTGAAACTCAAATGCAACACCATACGGGGCTGAGCGCGCCTCTCTGTTCGCTGGGTGTCGGTGGGTGTGTTGCTCACGTTCTCGCTGTTCACTTGCATGTTTCGGTGTGGGAGGTGTCGTTGTCGAGCCTTCTGCGGCCGGTCTCCTCAGCTTAGCAGCAAGCTGAGGAAGATATCTGTGTGTGTGTGTGTGTGTGTGTGGGTGTGTGCGTGTGTGTGTGTGAGAGAGAGAAAGATGCGTGGGAGGATGTGGGTGGAGTGAAAAGTGCATCTCTGCGTGCCCGGGATTGATTACTGGACAGATAGCGGCTCTGCTTCCCCTTCACTTGGAATCGAATGAGTTGAAAACTGGGAATTCAGGAGATCAGAGACAAGAGAGGTTGAGCAAAGCGTTGGGGTGTCACAAGGTGCGAGGGCAGGTTGACGTAGCTATTCGGAGAAACGGGAGGCTCGCATTTGTCCACATTCATGTGCGGTCATGTGGATGCAGAGGCTAATGAGGTGCTGTCAGGCTGTAATCCAGCCATTGCTGCTGTAGCTTCCTTTTCTTTTGGCGTGTGAATGTGGTTTCTATTTGTGTGTGGGTTTTCACGGAGCAAATAAGTTTAAGATGCAGATCCGGAAAGGAGTAAAAGTAAAATCCAAACATCTTCAGATCGCAGAAGCTTGTTCGAAGGCGTAAACTCTTAAGTTGTGTTAAACATCTGTGATTTGTTTGCCGGTTCAGTTTTCTGCTAAATTCTGTTTGAAGGCAAACAGAATTTAAAGGCAAACATTGACTTTTTGATGTTCGTCTTCCTGAAAGCCTCATCTCATCCCAACCAGTGAACATATCTTTTGAATAATTCAGCTTGAGAGGGTAAACATCTCTAGTGTCGTAGCTGTGTTCAGAGTCAGGTCTGTCAGAGGTTCTCGGTGAAATAAAAGTTCTACTCCAAGAAGATCTCTCTGCACTCAGGAATACTAACTTGACTTTTGTTCTTCTCCTCCGCCCACAATCTCTCCCCTGCTCCCATCTCTGCTTCCAGGTTCTGTGCGTAGAAACTCCATGGCCCAGAAAAAAGGTGGCGGTCTGGACACCAAGCATCGGATAGCGGACAGGGACTATATTGGATGGATGGATTTTGGCCGTCGCAGTGCAGAAGAGTTTGAGTACGCCTCATAAGAGGAAGCAGCTTCTCCTCCATGGAAAGGGGGAAAAAAAAAAAAAAAAAAAAAAACGCCAAGCTGGCTCCCCACTGTCACCCAACAAGAGCCTATTTATGACGTATTTGTTGTACATTTGTTTGTAAAACTGTAATAACGCAATATTCATACTGTATGCCAAATTTTTTGCAGATAGCTCTTTCTGTTTGTTTTCTTGTTCATCTGATTTCTTTATCATTTGGGGGTGAAAAGATTTGGGTCTGTTGAGACTAACTGGGCAGAATAAAGATTATAAATACCCATCTGCAGTTGATTTCTTCAGAAATACACAGTAATACAACAACAGGTATTCCAAGTAATTAGTATTGTTAGAAGTAATACTCACAATGATGCATTATTACAAACCAGATCAGACTACATCAGGTGCTCAAAAGGTACACATGGTGGTTAGTTTATTATTACTATGGAAAGCTTATTGACTACACAAGTATAACCACGAAACATTTAACTTCTCTGCGGAATTCAGATATTCAAAGCTGATTGTTGAAAGCTTTATCTTCAGAGCAACCAGTCTGTCTACATTTAGTCTAGCCCTTGTAAAGTATCCAAAAGATGAATGGTGTTAGACAATGTCCAAACATGCAACAAAAAATGTCTACGAGTTGTACAACAGTGCATCTTGAGATTTCACCCATGAGCATCGTGAAGAGAACCAGGTTAGAAGGGGCATCTTTGACGTCATCCAACACATACTAAACATAACCCATTCGGACTCCACATCCACACTATCCTCTGGTATATGAGAGTAACTCTCTCCTTGAAAACCTTGGCCACATGTTCTCAGTTCATTCTCACCACAATCCAACTCAAACCAGGTGGTGATCAGTTTAAATTTCTAGACTTTTTTTCTTCACCCAAGTCTTGATTTGATTATAGAATTGATATGGACCTTTGGCCCAAGATTGTGTGGTACAAAGTACATTTGGGAATTACCTTGTATGTGACTGTGAAGTTTGTTCTGGACCTCTAATGCCTAGTGTAGATCTCCAATAAAAAGTAATTTCCTGGATTCAGATCTAGGAGAATGTTCCTCCCAATAAACCCCCTAAACATACCCCATCACTGCCCATATGGGAACTACGTCCCCCAGGTGCACATGCCCCTTCCAGGGCACCGAACAGAGACTCCAAGACTGAGGAGTACTCTGAAAAGTTTTTTGGTGGATAAGAACAGAAAACATCAAGATGCTTTGCTAGGGGCTTGAAAATATCCCTACACTCAACTAGTGTCTCCCCCTGGGCAACACAATAGTAGGAGATAGACCAGTCTCCAGGATTCCAGAGGGCAAACAATACGCAAAGGGAACACCAACTATATCAATCTAGTATTGCTCAAATTCACACGCCAGCTCGGGGCTGAACGACATTCCCTGTCCCTGGAGTCCAATTATGATTATTAGTACACCAGGGTAATCGCTCTCATCTGTTACCAGGCTTCTACTGCACCTGACCGCAATATCCATCCCCTCAGGTAATGGGGCCTATGCAAACCCCAGAGCTTAGTCTCGACCACCAACCACTCCCCAGTGAGTTCTACTTCCCATTCCTGACACCTGGGGGTAAACATAATCTGTAGTCTACCACTCATTAAAGTCTTAAATCATTATTCACTTGGTCCTTCCCTTGAGGCCAATTTACCATGGGAGGAACTTACCAGGGGCTAAGGCCCTGCACAGCTGCACCAAGGATGATATTTGTACAGAAGGGGGTAGCTTTCTCACAAATGACCAGTGTGGAATACTTTTGTGTCCATCCCCATTTATTTATTTATTTTTTACCAGCTGCCTTCAGAAGTCACCTAATTAGTATGCAGAGTCCACAAATGTGCAATTTATCCCAATGTATACAGACCTAAATTAAACTGAGAGTCTGTGGTAAGACTTAAAAAATTACTAAGTCAAAGGAAATATAGCTGTCATTTTTCTGGAGTGAAAGTGTGTTTGGGTGTATTTCAATAACTGTTGAACTGCAGGTTTCCACCAGGTTGACTGGAACCTTCTCCTGAATGCTGCTGGGAATAAAGCAGACTGTTGGACCACAATTCTTCACCTGATGATTGACCCTTGTTATGTCTTCAAGCCTCTATTTTTATTTGCATCAAGCCATATGAACGCCACACATTCTAAAATCTTTGGTTCCTCAAGGGACTTCCTTGAGCTGAATACCTATCACAGTCATTCTCTGCAGCGTCAGTTTCCACAATTACTACCTACGTTTGTTTGGAAACCACTGCAGAAATCTCAGTTGACCATCATTAGTGGAAGTAACTTCCAGCATCAGCAGAGCTTCCCCTCAGTGTGTCATCAGTGATGGACTGGGAACCTGTCCAGAGTGTACACTGCCTCTCACCCAATAACTGCCCCGCACACTTTTCTGCAACCCTGCAAAGATAAGCTGGTATAGATGATTGATGGACATTGTACTGAACCCAGATCCTGAAATACTTTTGGCATTTGTGTATCAGTCCCATGAACGACAGATTCAAATCTTTAGAATTCATTTGTTTTCTTGCAATGATCCAAAAATCAAAGCGAACTTCAGCCTGTAGTTGGAATAAGTAAGGGGAAGTGCAGATTTGAAGCGGTGCTGAATTGGAATGAACGGCACATATTATGTTTCTTCCCGGCGTGTGTGTTAAGTGAAAGATGTGTCTGCGTGAGGGAGATGAGAATAGGGGGATCGATGAACAAAGCAAGCGGGCTGAATTATTCAGAGAGGTGATTTGAAGGTGCCCCAGGGGAAGAAGACGGTTTGCCATGTTTTTGTGTGTGTCAGGTATTAAAGTTGTTGGCTTGGAGGGAAAACAGATCTGAAGAAAAAAATATAGAGGAGATTAATAGAGATCCCTGGGCATTGACCCAAACTTTGTGTTTAAAGATCTGAGAAGCAAAAAAGAGTAAAAGGCTGACCGAAGATTTGAAAGGCTTCAGTTGGACCATTGGTAAATGTCTCCATTGTTTGTGTGAACGTTTCTGCAAAGATATCGACTGCAAAAGGTCACAAACACAAAAGTGCAAGGATACATCAGCATTGATATAGAGTGATAAAACCCCTCTGTGTATAAATGCTCCAGTTTTGTTGCTCATTTGTAAAACCACACATTCCCGAAATGAAAAGATGTGCTCTAAGCGTGGTCACTGTGCTGAAAATTCACAACCGGTGACGGGCAGATGGTCCAAATGATTCTCAAATCTGGCTGAACATCCTGCATGTAATTCTGTTCCCATAAAGGTCCTTTTTAAAAATTAGATCAATCAAATTTACCAAGCTTCTATAGCCAAAATATTTCAGAGTCAAATGTGAGTTCCAAGCTGCAGAGAGGCAGAAACAGCAGGGATTGTGATGAAGTGTGTACAGTTATTTTTAGTAAAATGTTGCTTATCTGCTTCTTGCCTACATTTGAAGCTAATGCTACCTGAAGCCATCTTGAATATATAAAATATTATTACATCACAGTAAAGTAGTGCTTTCTATAAGTTTTCCAACAAAGCGCATTCATCTCTGGGACACACAACACACAAGGAAGCAGTGTATTTTAAGGTGTCACCCAGGTGTGCCTTTAATTTAGTCAAGTGCTGCGGATTAACCTACCAGAAGCTTCCAAAGCTATGGAATTATTATCTGGGCTTTCCAAAATTATTTAAATTATATAATTTTCCAAAATTACAGTGATACAGGCATTGGAGATTTGGGCCAAATTCAGACTATTGCACCTAGCAGTGGTTACTTCCTTGTTGCAAGAGGCCATATCTATTCTGAAGTCAGCAACTGATGTGTTTAATAGGACCAATATCAGAGAAGTCAGTGCTGGCAAATGAGAAAGAGACTACTCACTTGCATTAGCATTGGTTAGGCTAGAGGTTAGCATGCCAAGGCTGGTCACCCATTGGATTGCCTTGGCATTAGCATTGGGGAGGCTAATGACAAGCATGTCTAGGATGGTCAAGAGCTTTAGACACATATTTTTTTCTTTAAAGAAAACATTATCAAGAAAAATGCTTGGCATAAATATCTGTAAATGACATACGTCACTGACATGTTTTCTTTTGATACATTTTACTGTAATCCAACATTACACCAAG
>NW_015113790.1:26305-39199 GCF_001443285.1 Poecilia latipinna
TTGGATGTTCATCATGGAAAAGTTCCAACTATAGACGATACTGCCAAAACACCCTAAGTCTACTGTTGTTGTCATGCCAGGGCACTAGATGGTGCTGTGATTTTACAACACATGCTGGTTTGTGTTTTGAGCTGGAAGCTAGTGAGCTACCACCTCACTAGCTTCCAGTTTGTTTAGAAAACAGTAACCTGTCTCCATTGAACCAAGTGCTCAGATAAGACACATATAACCATTACCAGAACTTGTGTTAGATTGAACAGGTTAAGTAGCATAACACAGCACAATGCTATCCGCCATTGTTTGGTTATCTGCCCCTGCATGTGTAGAACAAATGTATGCTTTCACATCTGTGGAGCACTTCACAGCTCCTGCCAAGTCATTACTATAAAAGTGAAAATAACACCTAATGATAATAATATAAAATAAAATAAGTAAAATGTACTATACAAGATTCAGATTAAATGAAATCTGCATCGGTATGTATTGAAAAATCTGTTTAAAAGGTTCGATGTTTTGAACCTCGTGTTGAATAAATGTCTTCTGAATCAGATTTTTCTGGAATATGATGGATAACTCAAAAGAAATCCCAACCACGGCTTATTCTCTATCGTCTGCTGTTATCTGGAAAATGTAGAGAAATCAATAGTTCATTGTTTACCAGAGAAAACGTGAGCGATTTCTTTCCTCTGGTGGTGAGGCAGGCTGAATAATGGCAATATATTATATTTGCAATAGTTTATTTTTTAGCATTCTTTAGTTTTTTTCCCTGTTTTAGCCAGAGACTAAACTACAATAAATGGACTGAACTTACTTTTGAATCCATCAGTCATTAAATTCACTCTTATGCTGCAAGTCATTTTTAAGTTTAGATTTTATAACTTTCATGGTAATGTGATGATCTTGGGCTGCTTTGCTGCTTCAGTGCCTGGACAACTTGCTGTAATTAAGGAACCATGAATTGTATCCTCTGTTAGAAAAGTCTGATGGAGAACGTCAGCGCTTCAGTTTATGACCTTATGTCATACAACAGGAAATTGATTCAACAAGCACTACCACAAGCTCGTCTCCTAAACAAAAGGAAGACTTTAAAGTGGCCTAGTCAAAGTCTAAATTTTAATTGCATTGAGATGCTGTGGCGGGACCTTAAACAGGCCATTCATGCTTGAACAACTTCCAGTCTTAACATCAATCATATTTAATATGATTCTTATAAAGGCAATCGTAAAAATAAACTCATCAAAAATCTGCCCACATACCAAACTTCTGGAAAAGTTAGGACACTTTTGACAGTGACAAAACATGGCGTGAATAGTGCTTTGGCGGAGTTTGAACCCGCTTGCGTATTTGTCCTGTTGGGGTACCGGACGTGGGCCGAAGACAAATGATTGCCAAAATGTCATTCAGAGATGATGCCGCGAAAGATGCCTGAGGCATTTGAAACGTTTTCATTTCATCCAATTAAGACTCCCGGCCAACCGAAGTGGCATTTTTCGATTATTGCTCACCTCTGATTCACCTTTTTGGTTCTGCCTGAGGTTTAATAAAGAGTCCCTTATTGCATCCCTGAAGGGAAACAGATGGAGAATGGGTCCGGAGTTATGACTGATCAAATGCGGAAGGACAGATGCACAATGTGCTTTGTCTGTTCGCTTTGTGTTGAGTTATTTTTGAGCTCCATCTGCTGGACGAGAAGCAATCATTTCATTTTTGGGGGGTTGCCTTGATAACTTTGGCTTAGAAGTAGTTATGGGTTCATACAGAGAGGAAAACAACAACATGGTTAGATTTTTTTTTTTTAAAAGAAAAGATTTTGGTGTTATTTGCCGATATTTATTAGGAACTCTGCATATTGTGTCATCTAGTGACACAATATGCAATATATAAAGTTACAACACCAGCAAGTCCATCTCTAAATAGCTAAACAGTATGAAGGTTTTGGAGGGGGCCTAGTCAAAGTCTAGTCAGCAGAATAAATCTAATGTTTTTTGAACAATAACAATATTTGTTGTTAATCTGTTGCTAAGAGATGAGCTCATTTTCTGGTAACGAACTGCCACAAAGTATCAATCAGATTTTTACTTTTGCAAAATTTACCAACTATAAATTTCTTCTAAGCAGATAAGCAGTATTTTAAAAGAGCTTATGTTGTATAAAGAATAATTAATTTGGTGTTAAGAGATGAGCATTTTTTTCTGTTAACGAACTGCCACGAAGTGTAAATAAAATTTTTACTTTTGTGTTCAATGTCTGTTTTACAATACATTTACCACAAATGACAAAAACAAATTTTCACTTTTCTGAAAAATTCACCAACTGCACAATTCTTAAGTAGTTAGTAGCATAATATAAGTAGTGTTTCAAAAGAGCAGAAGAAATCTTATATTTTTTCAAAAACAATACTGGTTGTTAATCTGTTGCTAAGAGCATGTTTTCTGGCAACCAAGTGCCACAAAGTAAATGTCTGAGTTTTACTTGTACAAAATTTTCCAACTATAAATTTCCTGTGTCTAAGGCGCAGTTAGGCAACATTTCAAAATAGCTTATGTTTTATAAAAAATAATTAATTTGGTGTTGTGATATGAGCATTTTTTTCTGTTAAGGAATTGCCACAAAGTGTAGATAAAATTTGTACTTTTGTGCTGACTTTGTTTTATCGTATATTTACCACCAATGACTAAACTTTTTTTTCCCCACTTCAAAATTCACCAACTGCACAATTCCTATTGTAGTTAGCAGCGTAAGATAAATGTTTCAAAAGAGCAGAAGAAATCTTTTGTTTTTTTCAACAATAACAATATTTGTTGTTAATCTGTTGCTAAGAGACGATCGCGTTTTCTGGTAACCAAGTGCCACGAAGTAAACATCTGATTTTTACTTTTGCAAAATTTACCAACTGTAAATTTCTTGTGTGTATTTCAAAAGACCTTGTGGTCACAAACTGTAACATTACTTCTTAATAATTTGATGTTAAGAGATGAGGATTTTTTTCATAGTAATGAACTGCCACTAAGTATAAATCTGATTTTTCTTTTGTGTTGAATGTCTGTTAAAATAACATATTTACCACCAATGACAAAAAAAACATCTTTACTTTTCTGAAAAATTGACCAACTACTCCGTTATTGTTGAGAAGTATCAGATAAGCAGTATTTCAAAAGCTTGTCTTTTATAATCAATAATATTACTTGTTAATACTTTTGTGGTAAGAGATGAGCGTTTTTATTCTTGCAATAAACTGCCACAAAGTATAAATCAGACTTTTACTTTTGCGTTGAATATTGAATGGCAATATTTAGGCTAATATTAGCATTTTGGCTCATTTTAGCTTATACGTACAGTGTTTACGCGGTTCACTTTTTGCAGTCTCGCTGCTTCGTGGATTTTTTTGTGCAGTTTTCACAATGCATTGTGCTCTGCGTCCTGATTGGCTCAATAGTCTCCGCGCTTCTTCTCTACCTGCCAATAACGTTACGGTATTTAGATATACCAATACAGCCTGGCCATTCAAGAGATGAAAACTGAAACTTTGAATGCCTGCTGGAAAAAACTGTGGCCAGAGGCAGCACAAAAGATTTATCGCTCTGTCGTAGATACAGCTGTGAATGTCGTAAGACAGCTTGTAGGAGACGCTTTAATGACATGACTCCTGATTACATTAATGCCCTGATTGATACACACGCATATCTGCTGACCTGAAAACAGGTTTTGTTCTTTGGTTTCAGTGTGGAGTATTTAATTGAGCTGTATAATAACTGTAAAAAAAATAAAGGTAACTACTTCACGGATTTTGCTATCACGAGTTCTTTTCAGAATGAAACCCCCGCAAAAAACGAGGATTCACTGTACACTAATTTTAACATAGTGAATGGAGTAGGTCCATGTTGCTCAACATGCTTGTGACTCTCCACATGGTAATGAGTACACTGTAGCATTGATGCTAATTTTTAGCATCAGAACACTGCGTTCCAACTGGCGGGCGCACTTTGGCAGGCCCTGTTTAAATTTCTTCTGAAATTTTCTGGTTATAAATCTCATATGCTGTCAGCTCTAATTACTGCACAATATTTTGTGACACAAAATAATAAAAACTATTAAAAAAAAGAGAAAAGTCTTAACTGCTTCCTTTGTATTAACAAAGACCTTCTGGTAAATGCTCGAAAGCTTCCAACCACTGACTGAATAAACTCGCCACAATCATTTCCCCAACTCCATCTCCCTGCCCTGTTTGTGAGCTGTGGCTTCTGTGCATTCATTCATCCAATTCAGTGGAAGTTCTGTCAAATTCCCCGTCTAATGGTCAATTAAACAAAGAAAGAAAAAGCATCTTTTAGAATGCAGTGATATTGACCCAATAAACTATTGCAAATGCCTTGACAGATTCTGACCCATTCACTTCAAGTGGAGCGATAACTTTGTTTGGAATCAGGCGACACGTTTTTATTAAATTTTGACATTTATTTAAAAAAACAAAAAACAAACTGCTTTTTAGTACAGTGGAATAGAGGAAGAAAGGCATAATGTAGCGCCTCAGCAGCTGGAGATAGCCAAACAGTGGGAGTGCACTTGTCTAAGATACGTGTGGGATTTTGTGGATTTCAGAGTGGGAGTGCTACATCTAGCCAGCAGACTCGTCGGCCTCCAAAGCAGGGGTGTTGGTGGATGTGGCTATAATTTTGTTCTGGTGGGTTGCTTGACCTTCTTATATAAACTAAAGTTACATAAAAAAAAATATTTTCTGTGTCTTTTTTCAGTCGTTTTGTAAGCATTTAGCAGTTAGCCCCTGTGAGCTATGTCCTAAAATTAGCATTCTAACGTGCTAGCAGTGACAGTCCCAGGCCTTTCCTTGTACCTGGGACTGTACCAAAAATAATTGCTCTCTAACAAGAATGCTTAATCCTTACCATAAACACAAAGTGCAATTAGTAGATAATAAATTATAAGCTGTTTATTTATTGTTGGTTTTGAGAAAACCAGGACTTACTTTGGATTAGCTTCAAAAGATCAAGTCAGGGGTGAGGCCTCACAGTGGAAGTGAGAAGCTTCTAGCTAATTAAAAATATTTAGATGTCAAGCGCAGGAGTATTGCACTGCAGTCCACCACAAAATAATAAGAGTTGTAGTATTTCATGAGCTTTTGGCATAAATGCTACTTTAAAACTTCAGAGGTTTCGATCAGTCAGTATCTTTCCTGCAGAAAATAGCTGATCTTTATCTTAGCATAGGCTATTTACAGAAAAGTCTTTAATCATGTAAACAGAAGAGCCACATGATCCGTGGTGTGTAACATTGATCCCACACAAAACGACAAACCTACACACATCAGTCCAAATAAACCAGCTGACTGACAAATAAGACATGGTAAAAATCAAGGACACCGTTTTGTTTTGGACACCTCATAAGCTTTGCAGTGAATAAGTGAATCTGGATAAACTCAACATGCTGTTGTGATAATGGACTCTAGACAACCACAGTCTTTTATTGTGAAAATTGCTTGCTTCCTTAAAGTTTTCTGCAGTTGTTCCGCTTCAGGTTTTTATGTCATCCAACAAATGTTGATTTAAACCAAATTAAATACAAAAAGCTATTTTTAAATGTTGATTTCAATTATTAAGGGAAGCAAGCTATCCAAACCAACCTGGCTCTGTATGAAAGTTTAAGTCTTTTTCTTCTTTAACCATGAATTAACTAAAATAACTTACCATTTCTGGAAAGCTAGGTTAAATTTCAAGCCGTTAACGCTAAAGTTAACGAAACCTTTAAGGAATATTTCCTGATGCTGTGGATATAGCTAAAACCTGAAGGACTAAGTCTAGATTTCTATCAGGTAGAAAAGATGCCAACTCAGAAGCCGGTAAGGAAATTAACTACTTCCTGCTGAAAGCAAGAAATTCACAGGAAACCCAGAAACCTCACATCAAAAATCTGAACGAGCCGAATACCGTATAGAAAAAAACTAATGACAAAACTTTCCTGATGATTCCTGAAATAGAATCATGAATCAAATTTGATATCATGCAGGCCATTAAAGAGATTTTTTTTAATTCAAGAACACAAAAGTAAAACTGCTTTTACATTGAATGGTTGAAATGTATGTATTAACTAGACTTTTATCCCTTTAAATTAATTTCTCTTCATTTCAGGCATCAGCCGCCTGTATAGCGTTAGGGATGAAATTCAAGTAGAACTACCGTGGAGATTTTTGTTGTTTACAGCTGGAACCCTGCAGGCGACCGCTCAGCAGCCGGTCCAGTTCTTGCCCTCCCCACTCAACAGCAGTGCGTACTATTCCTGGGGCCCCGGGGCCTTCATGGCCATGCTGGCGCCAACCATGGCCGGGTAGCTCCTGTTCCTTCTCATTCCATCCGGCCCAAAGGGGGACCCAGACCTGCGCAGCCCCCCCAGCTGCCCCAGGAGGGGACTGGGGCTCGCTGCCCTGCCTCCGGCCACGCCCAGCCGCTTCACCTTGTCCAACAGGTTGAGGTTGTGGACAGCCACGCTGACGTCCGTTTGGCTCTCGCAGTCCCTCGCTCTCTGCCGGCCTCTTGTCCCCGTCACCTCCTTCAGGATGGAGCGCGCCGGCTTGGACGCCAGGAAGTTGTCGTACGACGGGCTCTTGAAGTCGAAGCCCTCGGAGGTTGTGGCGGCCGAGGCGCCGGGCCTCGTCGGGGAGTTTGGAGGCGTGGCAGGTCGCAGGTGTTCAGCATTGGATGGCCTGTTGGGGGCGATGGAGGTGCTGAACAGAACTCCTCCGGTGCCTTGGCTGTACTCCAGGCCCTGGCTCTGGTGATACATTGCCGCTGAGATCCCCCTCTCCTGCAGGAGGCGCACTAACCCCAGAGAAGTGCTGGTGGTGCGCGTTCCATCTCTAAACGGACAGGACCAAGAAATATTGAACTTTGTTTTTTTTTTTTTTTTTACATATTAACAAATTCTTAAATCAAAACAGATTAATGTGAAATACTTTGAAAAAGCGTGCATCTTTTTATGTTGTTACAACCACAAACCTAAATGAATTTTAATGAGATATTTTGTTATAGTCACACAAAGTGAAAAGAAAATGTTTTTAAATTTATTTGATCCATTTATTATTTTAAAACCTAAAAGCTCATTAGTACAGACTTTTAATTTAATCTGATGTTATGTTTGATTTGTTTTTCCTATGTGACTTTTGGAAAGTGCTGTACAAATAAAATTTTACTTACTATGAACAGAACAATATATTTTTAAAAAGTCTCCTTATAATGTGGCTATGTATGCAGGGCCATAGCGATTAATCAGATAAATAGAGATAAATCGATTGTTGAACTAATCGTCAGCCAATTTAGTAATCGATTAATCGTTACAGAAGCCATACACACTCAAAAAAATGCCATTTGCTGAAAGAACAAAACACTCAGAGTAGTAATTAAGACAAAACTGGACAAAAGATAGATACGTTTTAGATTTAAGACAAAACGAACAGATTTGTTTGTAAATTTGTTCTACCCAAAATTCATTGTTTTAGCTTCACTCAATTCAAATTCTGTAAAAAAAAAATCTAAGTACTTATTGCCTGTAAATTATTAATTGGTTAATAAAAAAATATAGATATAAAAAAATCATGAATCAAAATTAGCTGTACACTGTACTGTAAACTGTGTTGATGTCAAGTCGAGCAGAAATGTTTCACATGTTGATGTTACAGGTATTTTATTCAGCTGCAGAGGCCTCCGAGAGATCACTAAGGCTATTGGAGCAATTGTTTTCACTGGATTTTATTGATGGGTATCAAAGTAAAGTGGGAGTAAATACAAATGCGTACCATGATTAAATGTCAAAAGCCTATGTATGGCTTTCTCTCCACCTTACATTTTCATATAACTTTGTGTTGCTATGCCATGTTAAAATGCGGGACAAAATAGTGTCACTCAGTAAATTTAATATTTATAAAATAAATACTGGCAGCCTATCCATTAAAAAATAACTGTGTGTAGTTTGGTTTTTTATATTGATTATATAAACTTTTAATTATTTATTAGTTGCATTTTACTTATTTCAGCACAAATACTATCAAATCAAAATTACTAAACGTATTTTACCACACATTTCTGCACAAGGAATTGTGTCACAGAAATATAAATTCAATAGTGTTTACTTAAACTAGAAGTTCTTAAGGTTGTTTCAATAATATTAACTTAGTTGCCACAATATTTTTTCCAAGTAGACAATTGTGACACTTTTCTGAGAAGCAGTTTAATTTGAAACAGTTTCAGCCTTGCCTGAGGTTGGTGGATGATTCAGATGGCCTGAGGCTGAGCCTGCGCGGCGTGCAGGGCGTGGCGGCAGGCGTTCCCCATAGGCTGCTGGTCATCACACAAGACGACGACGTGGAGACGGGGTTCAGACTATCAGGAACGACAGCAACAGACCGACTTAACACCAAAAAATCAGCGACTTCACTGGCATTTAAGAACCCGCGCTGCAGCCGAACAACAAAAAGAGCCAACAATAAGCATTCACATGCATTATTGAGCAACTAAATGCTGGTTATTCATAACAGAAAGCAGAAAACGGCTGGGGAGTGTGCTTAAACTTATTTAACGTGACAGTTCAGTAAATAAAATACATCATTTGAACAAGACAAAGGAGCCATTGTCTGGATTATTATTAGGACATTATGGTTGTTCTGGCAGAAAAGGAAAACAGTGGTTAAGTCTGAAATTATTCATACCCCTGGCAGTTTCATGGTCAAACTAGAACATTTCTGAAGAAATTTAAACGGGGCCTGCCAAAGTGTGCCTGTCGGTTGGAACAGTGTTCTGATGCTGTGTTCCAACCGACGGGCAACCAAAATTAGTTGGGTGATGGGCACCCATCACCCAACGATGATGCTAATTTGATGCTAAAAATTGATGCTAATTATTAGCATCAAATTAGCATTTTTTAGCATTGATGCTAATTTTTTATCATTGATATTACTGAGTACAATGAACTCAATAGCATGTGGAGAGTCACAAGCATGTGGAGCAACATGAACTTACTCCATTCAGTATGTTAAAATTGGTGTATGAGCTAAAATGAGCCAAAATGTTAATTTTAGCCTAAATGCTGCCATTGAACATTTAACACAAAAATAAAAAGCTGATTTATACTTCGTGGCAGTTTGTTACAAGAAAAAAAAATGTTTATCTCTTAACACCACATTAATAGCAAGTAATAATATTTATAAAACATTGTCTCTTTTTGAAATATTGCTTATCTACTTAAACACAAGAAATTTAGTTGGTAAATTTTGCAGAAGTAAAAATCAAATATTTACTTCGTGGTAGTTGGTTACCAGTAAAAGCGCTCATCTCTTAGCAACAGATTATCAACAAATATTATTATTGTTAAAAAAAAACCCATAAGATTTCTTCTGCTCTTTTTAAGCATTTATCTTACGCTACTACTTAAGAAGAATTGTGCAGTTGATGAATTTTTCAGAAAAGTGAAAATTAGTTTCATGGTAAATGTATTATGAAACAGACATTGAACACAAAAGTAAAAATTTGATTTACACTTCATGGCAGTTTGTTAACAGAAAAGAAATGCTCATCTCTTAACACCAAATTAATTATTCTTTATACAACATAAGCTCTTTTGAAATACTGCTTATCTGCTTAAACAGAAGAAATTTATAGTTGGTAAATTTTTAATTAGTGAAAATGTTTGTTTTTTTTTCTGTCATTGGTGGTGAATATATTACTGAACAGACATTCAACACAAAAAGAAAAATCGGATGTTCACTTCGTGGCAATTAGTTACCAGAAACGCGCTCATCTCTTAGCAACAGATTAACAACAAATATTGTTACTGATGAAAAACTATATATTTTACACAACTAACTGCTTGACAAGAATTGTACAGTTGGTGAATTTTTTTTAGAAAGGTGAATTTTATTTTTTGTCATTGTGGTAAATGTACTAAGAAAAAGACATTCAACACAAAAGGAAAAATCTGATTTATACTTCGTGGCAGTTCGTTACCAGATAACGCGCTCATCTCATAGCAACACATTAACAACAAATATTGTTATTGTTGAAAAAACATAAGATTTCTTCTGCTCTTTTGAAACACTACTTATATTACGCTGCTAACTACTTAAGAAGAAATGTGCAGTTGGTGAATTTGGCAGAAAGCCGTAAAAGAATACATATATTCTTTTTCGTCATTGGTGGTAAATAAATTATAAAACAGACATTTTCGTGGCAGTTCGTTACCAGAAAATAATGCTCTTCTCTCAACACCAAATTAATTGTTTATTAAAACATAATCTGTTTTGAAATATTGCTTATCAACTTAGACACAAGACATTTACTGTTTGTTGGTAAATGATCAGCAAGAGTTTGTTGCCAATAAAAATTGCTTCATTGATCAATGAGATAAATATATATATATTTTTAAATAATAGTAAAAAAGCCAGAATTAATTTGCTCTCATACTGTGTTTCTATCTTTGGAGAGATGCATATCCCATTTTCCATCAGATACAAACTTTTTGGTTAAATGAAAATGACTTAAAATCTAAATCTGCCAGCAGTGTGAATAATTTTGATCATAACTTTATTATCCACTGTTACATTAACATCGGATGTCCCTTACCTTGGTGTGACACGTGTCTGCTCGTCTGTTGGATGGAGGATCCGACATGTTGTAAAGGTGTAAGTGGAGCTGGTGTGGGCCATGCATTTTCCTGGATAGTATGCAGCTAAAAGTCACAGAAAACAGATTAGAAATTCATTTTTAACACTAAGTCATTAGTGACCCTAGCTTGTGTTAAAAGATTATGTCAACGTACAGTTTTGTGGCACGATTCCACATGGTAGGAGAACCAAAACATGGCAGAACTCTCACTTTTATAGGCTTAAATGTGACTGGACGCGCCGTCTAAAACTCCTGCACTAATTTCACAGTTTGTTCTTATTGTTATACGACCATAACACTTATACAAATATAGCTTACATTCAATAGAATATCTGTTTTTCTAAGTAAAAGTCACTCCTGTATCACATTTCTATGCATTCAACACTCTGTCAAACACAATGCAATGGCCAACTAAACCAAGTTGCCAGCAATCTTTTTTGGAGGGGGTGATGCCAAAATTTATATTCCAAAACATTATATCCCTCATATGTGTCTCATCTTTGCCATGAAATGTATGTCAATTTGACTTCTCTTAGATTAGCCCCCATGCTACGCTATGCAAACGCTCTGTCTACACTAATGAAAATTCACTCATCTGATGACTGAATGCTTTGAGTTAGGAATAGACAGTTTATAGTATCATTTTGTTGTTCTGAATATTTTTTAATAAGAATTGTGTTTTATCTTGATATTGAAATAAAAATGAACTGATATTTACAGTGGAATTGATACTTTTTCTATTTTTTTTCTATGGCTCCATGAGAGCTTCTAAAAATATCCACACATCTGACAAAAGGTTAGTCCTGAAATGTACGTTTTTTTTTTCTCTTTCATTCCCATGAATGTTCCAGTCATCCTCACCCAGCGCATCGGTGTTGCTAAGATGCGGAGACGGGGATGGGGAAGGCGGAGACGGGGGACCGAGGCTGCATGGGGGCTGCCTGAGGTTGGCGTCCCCCGTGCTGGAGACGGCGGGTACAGCCAGCGAGGCCGTAGAGGAGGAGGAGGTGGGCAGATTCTGGAAGTACTGCTCTCCTGGTTCATCCTCCTCGAAACCGCCCCATGGGTACACCTGATGCAACAGAGGAGGACCCGGGTCAAATCAGAACCTGCAGCTTGTTAGGTTTGTGGGGATGGAGGGGTTGTGGGCCACATAAAATCAGTCCAGGGGCTGCAAATGGCCTTCAGGCCACAGTTTGGAAAACCTGGGTTTTATTTTTGGTTTATTACATGACATTATAATAAATATACAGAGAATCTTGTGGCTGTAACATGAAAAAAGAGAAAAGAACCAGTGGCTACGAATCCATTTGTAGTGTATAATCTAGAAATCCTTCAGTAAATTCACTGTAGTCTTTGGTTTTATGTATGTATTTTTGTATTTTCTTGTCCCTACCTTTGTATGTGGAAGAGAAGGAGGTCATCCCATAACATTTTTGTTATATTGTTGGTTNTTCTAAACACCAAATTAATTATTGTTTATAAAACATAAGCTGTTTAAATATCTGCTTAGACACAAGAAATTTACAGTTGGTAAATTTTGCAAAAGTAAAAATCAGACGTTTACTTTGTGGCACTTGGTTACCAGAAAACGCGCTCATCTCTTAGCAACAGATTAACAACAAATATTGTTACTGATGAAAAACTATATATTTTACACAACTAACTGCTTGACAAGAATTGTACAGTTGGTGAATTTTTTTTAGAAAGGTGAATTTTATTTTTTGTCATTGTGGTAAATGTACTAAGAAAAAGACATTCAACACAAAAGGAAAAATCTGATTTATACTTCGTGGCAGTTCGTTACCAGATAATGCGCTCATATCATAGCAACACATTAACAACAAATATTGTTATTGTTGAAAAAACATAAGATTTCTTCTGCTCTTTTGAAACACTACGTATCTTACGCTGCTAACTACTTAAGAATTTGCAGTTGGTGAATTTTGCAGAAAAGTTAAAGATATATATTTTTGTCATTGGTGGTGAATATATTATTGAACAGACATTGAACACGAAAGTAAAAATCGGATGTTTACTTTGTGGCACTTGGTTACCAGAAATGCACTCATCTCTTAGCAACAGATTAACAACAAATATTGTTATTGCTCAAAAAACATACGATTTCTTCTGCTCTTTTGAAATACTACTTATCTTATGCTACTTAAACAAGAATTGTGCAGTTGGTGAATTTGGCAGAAAAGTGAAAATGTTTTTTATTTGTCATCGGTGG
>NW_015113790.1:45369-49209 GCF_001443285.1 Poecilia latipinna
ATATATATATATATATATATATAAACCAACAATATGACAAAAATGTTATGGGATGACCTCCTTGTCTTCCACATACAAAGGTAGGGACAAGAAAATACAACCAGTTTACATCAGACTATTTTCACCTACCAGTTTATAACTACTTCCACAGTAAATCACACACACACACCTGTTCCAGCTCCAGCTCAAGGGGCCTGTAGCCCTTTGGCACAACGCCGGGCCTGGCGTCCAGGATCACACCGAGGTGAGGCTGAGCTAGCTGCTGCCACTGATGCAAGATGGCCGAACCTGGAGGACAGACATGAAGAAAACTGCAAAACCTTACAAACACAATCAGCTGGAGGAATACTTCCATTCTCCAAAACAAATAGAATATCACTGCAGTCAGTCAAGACAGGAAGGCATCAGTCAATGAACTTTGTTTTTTTGGAAACTATCATAAAAGTCTTCTATCATAATATCTGGCATTGCAGTATTAATATTAAAGTTATATTATAACTTTATTCTCTTAGAAGTTTATTCTTGTAATATGACCTTATTCTCGTAATTTTATTATTTTTATTTTCTTAGTGTTCCCCCAAATACTCTGCCTTGTAATATTCTACAGTATCTAATTAAATCAGAAAAATATAACTCATGTTTTTAAATTTAATTATATTATCATAATACTGTTGTATGTACGTGAAATAATAGTAAGATGTGAAGAGAAAGTGAAAACGACAACATTTGCAGACAGACAGATGGCAAACAAGCAGAATGAAAAGCAGACAAATCATAAAAATGAAGTGAAATGGAAGCGAAAAGTAGACTGAGACAATAAGTTTATTAACAAAATCACAAAAAGCAAGAGAAGAAATGACAAAGCAAACGTGGAGACATGATAGAAACAACAAAACCAGAGGAAATCACTGAATTACTAAGATAAATGTTTCTAAATCATTCCGAGCTGTTTTCTTTCAAATAGATGAAACTTAGATACTCATAAAGAACTGAGAACTCCTGAGCTATGAGTCTGGAAAAGTCCAGATTTTCCACATGAAAACTGTGTAGGCGCCTTTTCGATTTGGACTTTGTGTAAAAGAAGGATCATTTTTATTAAAGCTATCTCTGGTATAATTATTACACCTTGAAAAAAATAAACAAGTATTAAATATACCATTAATGTCCATATAAACTTCTAACTACTGCTGTATGTGCCCAGTATGTTTATACAAAACAGTGGTCTATAATATTAAACCATAAAACATGCTAGAAGTTCAAAATGTGCGGGTTTTAAGAGTGTTGCCACATTTTCATGTTCAATGACTTCTTTCTACCAGCAGAGGGCAGCACAGACCTCCAGCAGGCAGCGCTGCCTTGAGCTTCTTTACAGTAAAACAATGAAACATCAGCTGTTGATTAAAAACTGCAGGAGAAGGATAAAATCATTTTTAATGGAAAGGTTACCGATCTTTATGCTCTTTCTATGTTTGGTTAGTTTTCTTTACAGGTCAAAATAATTAAGTGAACATTAAATCACAACAGACCAGTTTGAAAAAGTGACCACTTTTCAAACTATTTACTGGTGTGTGTGTGTGTGTGTGTGTGTGTGTGTGTGTGTGTGTGTGTGTCTACAGCCACCCTCTAGGCTGTGGCTCTTTGTAGTAGCTGCCATATTTGTGGTGATGCATCAGAGACCAGAAGGAGTTGAAGAGCATCAGCGGCATAGGCCTCTCCTTCTTCTCCTTGGCACTTCTCCTCTTTCGGCCGCCGGCTCTGTCCCTTGCCCACCTTCTTCCTCTCTCCCGCTCCACCCCTGCTATAGTTCTCCTGGCCCAGCCCCACACCCTTTCCCCCTCGAGCATTCGCCCATGCCGACCCTCGCACCTCCTTTCCGTGTCCATCCCCCAGCCCCACTTGCTCCCTATTTTGGTTCCGACGCCCCGGTGGCGCTCGGCTTCCCAGCTCCTGCACGCGTTGCAGCTGCTTCCGTGCTCGCTTCCCTCCTCACCTTCGAGCGGCTTGACGATCTGTAGCTTGTCGGGGAGGTACGGCCCCCGGGAGGCCCACAGGTTCAGGTTTCCAAGCGACATGATGCTGTCGGAAGGGGTCAGCACATTGTTGTGGTCGAGGGCTCCGTGCACTCTGCCCCGTCGCCGCTCTCTCTCCTCTTCGAAGAAGCGTCTCTCGCTCAGGTTGTTTTGTCGGCGCAGAGACAGGCGGCGCAGGGCCAGCCTCAGGTCCTCTGCCCCACTCACCTTCTTCTCTCTGCACTCTAAGCTGCTGAAAGAGACGAAACCACTTAGGAACACGAGGACACCAGCTTAGCCTCAACGTCTTCTGGCTGCCACTCACTTGTCCTGATTGGATGCTGTCTCCATGAGGATGGTCTGGGTCCGGTTGTCATAGGCGACGCCGTCTCCACCAATGTCCCCGCCAAACATGGCGGAGTGAGGTGTGGAGAGGCCGCTGGACTGGGGGGACGTCCGAGTGGACAGTGATTGGTTGGAGCCTGGGATGTTGGAGTTGGTCGGAGTGAGCGAGCGCTGGCGAACGGTTTGGTTCACACTCTTCACCGTCTCAAACACGCGCTTCCGGTGGATCCTGCACACACAAGAGTCTCGCTCTGTATACTGAAGCCTTCACATGACAACATAAGCAAGTCAAGTTTATTAGAACATTTCAGCAACAATGAGGTTCAAAGTGCTTTACAACACAGAAATATAATACAGTAAGCAATTATAAAATAAGCAATAAACATACTGTTGTCATCAAAATCATCAAGCAAATACACATCAAATATATTGATCAGTGTTCCAGTTACTAGGAATCAAAGGTAACTGAAAGCAAGAAGGTATTTTTAAGGAACTCAGTGTTTTGGCATCTTTGCAATTATCTGGAAGTTTGTTCCAGATGTGTGGTGTATAGAAGCTGAATGGTGCTTCTCTATGTTTGGTTCTGGTTTTAGGGATGCAGAGCAGACCACATCCAGAAGACCTGAGTACTCTTGGAGGTTGATACAACCGCTACCAGCAGAGGGCAGAGTGATCATAGTGGGGAGTACCCAAATCATACATACTTCTGCTCTTCACACTCAGGATCGTCCAGACTCAACTCCTTCCTCATCGTTCCCTCGATCTCCGCTGCCAGAGAATCCTGAAAGACGGGGAGACTCTTTAAGCGACAGATTCTGCTGTCGTCCGCCGATCTGCAGACGATCCCCCTCACCATTGGATAGAGACCCAGCGGGTGGTAGCGTCGGGGAGTTCCTGCGGGATAGTTCCTGTTTCTCAGGTTCTTAAGCTCCTCCTGGGCTTCATGCAGCATCTCGATACACTCTGAGTATTTCTCCTCCAGCTCCTGCAGCTGTTGTGTTGCAGTTCTCACAATCAATTTTTGCAAGCTCTCTACAATAACTAAATTATGACTGCAAAAACCTGAAAGTTACCTCTGCTGTAAGCTGCCTCTGAGCATCCTTTGCTGCCACTAGGTGCTGAGATAGCTCCTCATTTTCAACAGCCAGCTGCACGAACAGTTACAGGTTTGACTTGGCTCCGCAGGAGTACAATATTTAGAAAAGTAGTTTTAAATTTGAAACGTGTATACTCACAGATTTAGCCTTCTTTTGGAGATCTACTATCTGCGAGAGGAGGTGCGTGATCTCCTCCTGCTGACGGGAGGCATCCTCGGTTTTCCGAGCCAACTCCTCGGCGATAGCGGAGATCTGCAAACTGGACAGCCCTGGTAGAATACGTTGTTAGAGACAAAGATATTTGCACAGAGATGCAGAGCGGCAGTAACGTGAAAGTGTTACGGCATGGGCGTAGGTTTGGGTAGGGACGGTAGGGACATGTCCCTACC
>NW_015113790.1:53053-57569 GCF_001443285.1 Poecilia latipinna
TCCCCACCAAAACTTAGACCGAACCTACGCCCTTGTGTTACGGGGAGGAGACACAAAACTTACGGAGCTCCTTAACACAGTCGCTGACAAGCTGCTGCTCCTTTTCTTCATACGTTTCCGTCTCTGATTTAAGATGGCTGGCCTGCGCAGAATCAGTGATCAGAGAAAGATTTAGTAGCACATGTTGCATGTACGTTGTGCAATTAGTGGGCTTTATGCTGCACCTCTGAGCGGAGTGACAGGTTCTCCTCTTCCAGTTCTTTGAGTTTCCTCTGGAGCGTGTCACTAAGAAAGACTCCTGAAGCTGTTTCTGCTTTACTCTTCTTGCTCCTTTTGGAGAAAGAAACAAGTAAACTGATTAATTTATAGGCAACATCCCTCGTTTCCCCTTCTCTCTCTACTTGTACCTCTTTAAAACCCTTCTTTATCCCACTCATCCTCCTGAAAACTTGTTTCATTGTCTGTATTCTTCTCTTTATGTGTTCCTCTTCACAGACACTTCATTATCACACTCATCCCTCTTTTCTCATCCTTCATTCCTTCTTATCACTCTTTACAATAAATAGGGTCTAAATTCCTACTATAGTTAAAAAGGGAAAGCAAATCATTGATGCTGACGTGGGGGAAGCGGCGGACTCGTCCTCACACTCCTCCGCTGCGTTGGTGTAAAACTGAAGCAGCTCGTCCTTCAGGTTGAGCTCATGGTGAAGCTGGGCCACCTGGAGGAGGGAAAATGTTCTTCAGACCACTTGGCTCAACCCCATTGCAGCTGCTGAAGACCAGAGTGTGTTTGTAATACAGAACCTCCTCAGTGATCTGTCCCACTTGCTCCTCCAGGTAGTCATTCTGTTCAGTCAGAGTTCGGTTCTTCTTGAGAAGAGACTGGCCGATCTTTGCAGCCAGTTCCAGGTCTCTCTCTTTCTGTTAGATGGAGGGCAAATGATTTTGTAGTTTAGGTCATTAAGTATGTAAGGGACACACAATATATCTGCGCTAACATCGGTTATCGGCCGATGTTTGTAATTTTTTAACATATCGGTATTAGTCCAAAAAATAAAATTGGGCTGATATTAGTGATCAATATTTATTTCCATTGTTGCCGTTTGTTTATAAAGAGTAATAGAGGAGGTCGGTCGTATCGATGGATCCCTAAAATATGTCAATTCACAGAATGAAAAGACAAAATCATTTTTCTCACTGTCTGAAATGATATCAGATTAAATATTTTTCTTCATAGGCTAGTTAGGTTTATGAAAAGTAAATTTTCTTTTACTTTCAACAAATTGAGAAATGTAGATAAGATTGTGACGCTTTTGAGCAATTTTGGAAAGTCAAGTTCATAATGTCAAGGATTTAAAGGTTCTTATAGATTACTCCACAACATTTGTGTGGCATCATGGGAAAATAAAATGGAATCATCCCAGATATTGGGAAGAGAACTGGTTTGTCCTTAGATACAATTTCCAGATCAGTTAAGGTGCCTTTCATCTGTTTAAATAATTAAACAGTTGGTCGTATTTTACAACATATATAAAGGTGTAAAACATTTCTATGCTTCAGAAACATACCAAAATACTAAAGAAAAAAAGCATAAATTTCTGAATTTTGAAAAATCATTATTATTTACCAAAAAGAAACAATTATCTGTGACTGGTTATGTAATCTTAAACAAACCGGAAAGAGGAAAAGCATAATCAGATTTAATGTCCTACTACGACATATTACGGACATTGTAGACAGAAAAAGGAGTAAATTTCTGCCAAAAATGCCAGTTTCTTTGTTTTTAGAAAAAACAAAGCAGTTTCTGAGTTTCAAAAGTCAAGAAACTTCCACTTTTGAAATTCACAAATGTTCAAGTTTTCTTCTAGAAATTTTTAGATTGATCTAAGAATTTCAGAGTTTTTTGGCAGAAATGTACTCTTCCTAAATAAAATGTTATTTTAAACCATAACTATCAGTGCAACTATGACTCAACTGAGAAGAAGAAAAAAAATCTGCTGCATTACCTCCTCCAACAGACGTGTGACAGCATCAATATCATTGTAGGTCTTTGTCATTTGGCCCACTCTGTCTGCGCACATCACTGTGGAGACACAAAACAGTGTGAAAGTAACCGCAAACGCAACCGGATGAAAAAGAGCAGGAAGAAGAAGGAAGAAAACAAAACAATCTGCTAACTTCAGGAGCATCTCTTCTGACCGCCTACAGTAAACCAGGCTACGTGACAGGTTGCTCATACGCAGCCTGTTTTACGTAACGCACAAACGCACGAAGGCTGTAACTGATGCGTCATCTGTAGGCTACAGCAGCTCCATCAGCTGTTTTATGGACAGGAATCAAAGCTAAAGTGGAGGGAGCTGTTTTCCATGGTGCACACTGCCGGCTGCGCTGCCCTGGGGGCGTCTCATCTTATCGACTCCAGAGCCCAGATCGATAACATGCTGAACAGAGATATTGAATGCATTATGGTAAGCCTGTGTAATACCGTCAGTGTTAAATCTAGTTCATTAAAGCAGGTCTAGAAAGCTGAGTTTTTTTTTTTTTTTTTAGAAATTAAAAATAGGAAACAAGGTTTTAAATGAATTCCTTATAGGCGTGGGCATTCATTATATCGTTTATCATTTATCGCGATAAATTTCCTTTCACAATAAGAATTTTGATTTATCGTGACTTGTGTCCTAAAGAAGCGCATTACAAATGGGGATTTTTTCAAGAGCAGTATTTGTGTTTGTGGAACTGTTACTGCCGTGGCACACAATCACAGACATACAATTACCTAAAAGAATACGTAAGAAATATTTTTTATCGTCACTGTTATAATCACAATAGTACAGCAAAATATCATGATAAAACTTCAAGTCCATATCCCCTAATTCCATGAGAAGTTTTGCTTAAATGATCCTTTGACCTTAAGACAACCAAGGGTCACAAAAGTCTTTCGATGGATCTGGATGTCACAAACCATAATACCCACGAACTCTTGCAAGTAAAATTCACACACAAAACTAGGAATATTATTATAAAAATACACTTTACCTTCCTTTTCCTCCTTACAGTACCAGCCCTTCATTTCACATTCATCCCTAGCTAGTCCCTCTAGCCGGTTCTTGCTATCCAAGTCTTCCATTTGTTTCGCGGTGATCGATGGTGCCGTTACAACTGAGGGTCCATCCCATCCACTTTTTACCTCTCTCTCAGCCCCATTGCTCAGAAGCGACTGTGGTTTCAGAAACCCGATTAACCTCCGCCCACATGCGTGAGAGCGAACGTGAAGGAGGCGGAGAGTCGGCAGAATGCAGCCCACTGGGGTCAAACAGAGTTAGGCTGCGCTGTGGTGATTAGATGATTTTTTTAAAGGTTTTATTGTGTCCAGTGGCCTTTATTTGAAAGTGGTCAGACAGGAAAGTGGATCTACAGGTGTTTGTGTTTTGCTCATTCTCTTGTTGCTTTGTTTATGTTGTATGGGCCTTGTCATATTCAGATCATTTCTCTGTCTTCATTGTAGTTGTAGCTGGATAAATTGTTGCCACTTTTTTCTTAAATTTTTTTTTTATATTGTTTATTTTCTTTTAACTCTTCTTCCAGTTTATTTTTAAAGCCTGTTTGGCTGTGAACACAACAGTTTGACCTCAGTCACATGAAATAAGTCTAGATTTTGCTATATTTTTTTTTTCCTTGGGATTTGGTTTTTCTTAAAGTTTCAAGCTCTTCATTGTAGTTGTACAATGAACTGTATGTGAATTCCTAAGTCCGGATTCACCATTTGGCTTTTCCGGTGAAGAATTATGACGTGTCTCACATCAGTAACAAGAATGTCGGATAAAATACGACATTCCTAAGCGACTGCATGACTGCAGACGCCTAGAAAACAATGGGATGCGTATTTGATTTAGTTCCACAAACAGAAATGGCAAAAACTGGATTTTTTAAAGGGTGAATTAGGAATTAGCTGTGTAAACGTTGCTTTAGTTCAGTTCCCTCCTTCGGTATTTAACTCCCCGTTTTTCATTTTTGGTAGCTGAGTTCTTCTGTTCGCTACCTGCGGTTTCCCCTGCAAGTTCATCGTATTTTTTTAAAGTAATCTGCTCAACTGTAGTTTTTCTTTCTCTGCATTTAAGTCCTTAGTAACTTCAAACATGACAGTTAGAGGCAGAGGAGCAGCTACGTGCACAACTTAAGATCTCAAAACTTGGTTTCTTTTCCATGAAGGAAAACAAATGTTAATAATTATTAGGGAGTTCTATACGGCATTAAATATTCTCAGAATGTGTCAGGAGGAATCTCTCTTGATGAAGTGGGCAGATTGAACTGGTTCAAGCCCCCAGGCAGCTGCTGGAAACAGATACGACTACATATTGGAAATCTGTGCCACATTACTGTCTGTTTTACATTCCGTTAAACATAAAGATTGTTCCTGGAAACATTCCCTGTTAGGAGTCACAGATGCTCTGTAACGGGGAAAACAGAGATCCAGATTTTGAATTTTTACAGAAACAAGTATATATATATATATATA
>NW_015113790.1:61608-85745 GCF_001443285.1 Poecilia latipinna
CATAATTTTTTTTATAAGTCTCAACATCCCATAGAAGAAACTGTAAAGCATTTATTTTAAAGTCTAAAACGTAATAAAATAGCAGTTACAACGATAAAAGTGACATTAAGAACTATTTCTTACATATTTGTTAGGTAACTGTATGGCTGTGACTGGGTGCCACAGCAATAACAGCCCCACAAACACATATACTGCTCTTGAAAAACATTCCCACACGAGCCACATCAAGACGTATGATTTGTATTACTAAACCGCACCTGTAACTGTATTTCTGAATTTATTGGTATTTATTGATTCCTTCATTGAACAAACAGTGCAGAAAATAGTAAAATTATCAATCCTGACAACAAGGACAGTTTTGGGTAACACTTTATTTGAAGGGGGTNGAATNAGACTGTCATGACACNGTCATAAACATGACATAACACCTGTCATGAACATCAATAAGCCTTCATGAATATTTATGACTGTTGTCATAAAGCGTCATTTGGTAAATTATGACACTTTTAATACAAAGTTGACATTATTCAAAATGCCGTTGTTATGACAACTTGACGTTAACCAAGAAATCATTACTGATATAAATTTGTTATAAAATAATTACTGATTTCACTTTAAAAATTAGGTAACTTTATGTTATTAAAGGTAAAGTTTGAACAGTAAGTACAGTCCTGTCATCTTTACTGTGAGCTGCCAGAGAGAAGGGCTTTGTCTTGAGTTTAAAAAAATTAAATTTTCCACAATTACGATAGACTCTCATCTACGCCCAGTTCTACTACTTAAATAATTTCTCCCGTTCAAGGATATCGTGTCATCAGCCCACCTCTGTAAAACTGCATCCATGCAGCATGACCTCGGCACACGTTCAGTGAAACTCACAGAAGTATTTGAGTGTCTCTTCGATCTGCTCGGTGGTCAGGTCGAGCCTGGCGTCCGGCGCCACCAGGGGCGTGTGGAGCCAGTCATCGTTGTCATAGCCGTAGACGGTATCGGCCCGCAGCCGGTAGACCGGCAGCTGCTCCTCCAGAAGGCTGATGATCTCGAACTCTGGCAGGTCGGTGCTGTTGCAGACATCTGAGCGACACCAAAAACACAAATCAGATTGCTTTGGATTTCGTTTTCTCATCATTAATAAATAAAAACCATTGTTGCAGAACTGAATGTTCTCAGTATATCAAACAGTCAGTAAATCTCCTATGATCTAACAATATAACATGTCATGATAACAAATATATTGTCTCAATAAGTATTGCAATACACTGATGTCACTGTTTTGAGACCATTTTGAAGTAACATGTTGATAATGGGATGATAATGCAAGTTCACTCTCTCAGAATCCAATAAACTTCACAATAGAACTAGAATAGATTTTAAATATCCAAAAATGAAACGATATAATTCATATCATGTTATTACAAACTTTTAACACATACCAACTTACATTAAAATGGTAAAACATAAGCTGTAACGCAACTGAAAACACTATAATATGGTGAACTTAATATACCAGCTCAATTCTAAACTCTCAAATTCAAAAATATTTTATTAATCCTAAAGAGAAATTAATGTTGTATTTTTGAATATAATTTGAGAGCTTAGAATAATACCAGTGGATTGAGCTTGTATATTAAGTTCAATACATAAAAAAACAGATTAAAACCATTACAGTATCGAGTTAATATTGTATCGGCCAATACACAATATTGGTATCATATTGAAAGTGAAAAGGTTGTATCGGGACACTTCTGGCGCTGACACAATAATCTTGAAACAGCCCCTTTTCACCTTGTGTCAGCCTCATGGCTGAGGCGTCACTAAATTCACCTGTGATGGTTTCAGCGTCCCTGCAGGAAGGAGGCGCGGGGCCGGCGTCAAGCGGGCTGCACTCGCCCACGCTCACATACTGCTCTTCGTGAGCGAGACGCTCGTCGGGCTCCGGGTCTGGATCGGGATCCAGGTCTGGGGCCGGGGTCAGCGACGCGGCTGCTGGGGAGGCCAGCTTGGCTCAGAGCTGTGGAGGAGCAGGGGCCATGGGCCACTGGAGCCGGAGCCCCACGGGGGTCAGCTGCTCCACCACAGAGGCCGGAGACAAGGGTGGCGAGAGGGGGAGATTTCTGCCAGGGACGACCACAAGCAGAGACATTAAGACAGTTAGTTAATGTAAGTCAAAAGTCCACACTCATCCTTGTTTTCACTTGACGGAGTCCTTAATTTAAAGAAGTCTGCTGAATCAGCAGTAGACCTCCTGCCAGCGGGATGCATCAATAGCTCTTTGCAGACATCGGTTTTTAACGGTTGGGATATATTCAAAAATACTTTGTTAATCTATTTATGTAATAGAACACAAAGATTAGATATGCTGTTTACATGCCTTGCAAGTGACACTCAGGCTACTTTAACACAGCAGGAAAATGCAACCCAGATCTGCTTACTGTGATCTGTATCCGACCTTTTCCCCTCAGTCTGAACGGCCCAATTCCAAACTCTCCCAAAAAAGTTCGATCTGTGCCACTTCGATATGTGGTACTAATTTGGATTCTTAACTGATTGTTTTGAAACTGTTTGCTTTCTTAACGATCATGTTGCATTTTAACTGACTTTTATGTCATTGATGTGGGACATATGCATCATAATTCTGCACCAAAAATGCTAGATGTGCCAGATCAGGATGTAAACGATGGCTGAAAATTACAATTATGAACTCATGAAAGACGTCTGTGTCACTGAAGCACGTCGCATCACAATCCCACCGCTCTTAGCTCTGACCACACACCCAGACAGACAAGTCGATGCTCCACAATAGCTGCTGCTATTAGTTGTGCTTTCTTTTTATTAGCTTCCTTCCGTGATGTTATAATCTCTTTCTCTTTCTCACTGTTTATCCAATGTCACATGCTGTTTTTATTTTAATTATATAAAGCACTTTGAAATGCCTTGCTGTTGAATTGTGCTATACAAATAAAAATTTGATTGATTGATTGATTGATCTCGTGACGATTTGAATTTGATGCATAAACAACTCTTGTTCACAAAAAAGTTTGATTTCAGCAAAAATATTGGAATTGAGCTTCAAGACATGCTGTGTCAATATGAGCTTACACTCTGTTCTGAAAAACTGAATTTTTTTGGCCTACAAGCAAAACTCTTGTGGCGGAAAACTGGAAAACTAAAACTGCATGGCAACCTCTGTACACCATTTCTTTGGTGAAACATGGTGGTAGATGCATCATACTGTGGGGAGAAGCAACCGAAAGGTAACGACGCTAGATATCTGACCAGACATGCAATGCAGTGGTTTAGATAAAAGGATGATCATGACCTAAATCCAATGGAGAATCTGTGGCAGAACATGAAAATTGATTTCCGCTAATATGCTCCGTCCGATCCGACTGAGCTCGAGTTAGTTTACAAAGAACTGGTCAAAAATTTGAGTCTCTAAATGTGCCAATTATTGGATGAGGTAAGCTGCAAGGTTCTTTAGTGTACTAAATCTGTGCAACTGCAGAAAATTAGTCTAGGATACATTTAAAGGATTTTAAATAGCAATGACGCTACCTCTGACCTTGCAGTCACCCCAGAACACCTCACACATCCACAGTGATATCAGTTTCTGTGACCTTGCAGCTCCGACTGAGTTCTGCAGGAATCACCATGTGGCTGCAGAAGTGAACACACTGCGGGCTGAAATTGTGACATCACTGCTGTGACAGATCAAATATCGAGCGAGCAAGCTTCAACACCAGAGGCTAATTTAAGCATCTGTTTACGTGTGCGCGCGTGTGTGTGTGTGTTTTGGCGTACCTAGTTGAGCGTGGGTGGGTTTTTTTGTGCAGTAGAATAATTGAAACAAAGGTTGAGTTCATGTGTTTTGTAATGCTTCCACAACAGACAGATTAGCTCTGTTTTAGGTACAGCTTTCCCCATGCAGCACTCCGTAGACTCGACTTAACATCTCTGTTAAGTGTTTTCAAAATTACATTTCGATATTTGTTGAAATTTGTTGGGAGGGTGGGGGGCGGAATAAGCCTACACCGTGCAAGTACAAAACTGAGTCCCGAAAGCAATGCTTGCTAATCAAATGCAAAACACAAACAATGACATGAGCCCTCCAGTTCAACCTGTGGTATAAACCGAAAACCCAGATGTTTTACAAGTCAAGGCGACATGAAGCCCCTCATTAAAACTAACATTACAATGTTTAGTTTAATTCATTTGGGATATTCATCATATTGTCTTGGTGAAAAAGTGGCTACACACAAAAAACAGCTGGGTTTACGTTGCTTAGGGCAAACATTCTGCTTATTTTGGTTAGAGAAGAGACAATATTGACCTGATTAGACTTTACTCAACCTTCTTAAAAACAAACCAGCATAAGGAACATAACATTTCAAACAGTGAAGACATTTATTGCAACAAGCTGATGTGACTTTTTTTTTTTTGTTATAAGCTACAACAACGATGATGTAAGATGTATGATGCATAAATATTTGAGTGTGGATGCCACGAAGCTAATGTTGGCTGAGCTGTTGTGATTGCAGACCCCCAAACCATTTTGTGTTTAGGATGGGCTCTGCTAGCTTGCTGACATGGGCATTTCTCAAACCCTGTTGTGTTAAAACAACCCAGACCAGGATTTATTATCAAAATAACCTAAATTAAGAATCATGCCGTTAAAGCTGCCTCTGCAGTTGGTGTGGTTAGTACGAGCAAATAGGTCAGGGTTCACAGATGCATGTGCCAGAAACCATAGAAACAATGTTATTTGAATACTGTCCGAGGGGCGTGGCTTCATCTCCATCAGTAGGTCGCGTCATGGATGAAAATCCTCGTTGTTCGAAATCATGTGTTCCCTCTCTAACACGGCGGAACGTGATCAGCTGACCTTATGCTGGATGACATTGGCAATAACGTGAGCTGCTCTCTACTTACTTTCACGATGAAAAGATCCGGGTGTCCCGCCTCAGTGAAACATCCAAGAGGGGAAACTACAGGCAGCCAGGCGGGCAGGGGGGGGGTTATGATGATGATGCTGGGGTAATATTCCAGGGATGGGCAGGAACAGAGGCAGGCAGGCCGGGCGGAGCGATGGGAGATCTGGGACTCTGTCTCTCTCTCTGCAGCGCTGGCAGCTCCGGAGGATCAGTTAGAACTCCGACTGGTTTTCAAACGATTCCCGGACCCGGTGCACTCCTTCGGCCTCTCATCCATCCATCGCGCCCCCCTCCACCTGTCCGTCCTTTCCAGCGCTTCTCCTCTGAAGCTTGTGTTACATCCAGTCACAGCGTCAGAGGCAGAAACAGGACGACTTCTGGGCTCCGCTTTCAAAATAAAAGCTCCGCGCACGAAAACACATGCAACAAACGCAACCGCAGCTGGTGAGGTGCACTGTTCAAAAATAAATAGACGATAACGTTAGGGAGATTATTATTTTTAAAGACAAAACATTGTTTGTATATTATCTGTGAATTAATTTGAGGTAATTTCTGATATGTTTCTCTTTGAAATTGCTCGAAAAACTCCTCTTTTTTTAATTAGTTCATCCGATTTGCGTAATCCACAAGTAACATCAACATCAAAACAGCCACAAAGCATGATGCTGCTGCCACCATGTTCTACAGTGGTTCATGTTCTCAGATCTAGTCTAACTCTATCTTTCTTTGTACCAGCTGACCACAAACCTTTTCTATGAATTTATGAATTCAAAGAAAAACACACACACACACACACACACACACACACACACACACACACACACACACACACACACAAACAAATGTTCTCGCTATAAGTTTTCTGGCATTTTACCAAATAGTAATCATTTTTGCAATTCTAACATAAAACAAGAGAAGTTTGGTCTGATTTAACTTCGGAGAGTGAGAAAAAGAAAGGTGTGTGTGTGTGTCTTTTTAATGCAGGGTATGTAAATATCTGGTTCAACTGATGGTATCACTTGAAAAAATTCTGAACAATTTCTAACTTGTGCAGCCATTTACACAAGTTGCTCCATTCAGGAAGAAAAAAACTGTTTCAAATGAATAGTTCAAAATATTTAGATTGTTCTTAAAAGTTTTCTAGTGAGGTTGGAGTTTCTGTTCTGATTTTTGTGTCTCTTTCCTCTCTTTTGCTTTTGGAAATACTTAGCTGGGTTGCTGTCTACTTTTACCTACTTTTAGTGCTGTGACTTAAAATGTTATTCAGAATTCACGTTCTTGTTTTTCTGGATTCAGTGATCCAAAACAGTAATCAGTCAATGTGCTTCGGTGTGTATCAGGTAACTCAGGCCTTCTAAAGCAGCCATTTCACATTCTGCATCACTGATTCACCTAATCCGTTTCCCTCTTCAGACAGATCATAGCATTTTTATTTACATGAACATGTATTTACGAAGTATCATAACATGAAATGCTTATAACAGTCATTGTCGATTAATTACATGCTGTTTTGAACTTCACATTGATCTTTTCAGTTTAGTTTCAACAAATTATACATTTAAGCACACAAGTTAAATTTTGCTGTTTTTAAAAGCATTTTTAAATGTTCTTTTTTACTTATAGATGTATTTGTCTTTTTATTTTTTTATTAATTTCTTAATTAATAAAAATAATTTTTAAATTCATCTAAAAGATTTATTTTTAAAAAAATTAATTGATATAAAATGTTCACAATTGTTCTTTTTATATTTTTCCTCTTGTTTTTAATTATGTCAGTTTCGACCCTCCATACATTTAACAAAAACACACCAAATTTATGTTAAATCTTCCACCACCTGATCAGACAGTAGATGGCAGCAGAGAGCTGGTGTGAGCCGAAGGCACGTGCTCCACGACCAATATATGCAAATAAGATGCTTACAAAACGGTAGTTGCGCCATTAAATTATGAATTAAGATGCGTCCTGTGCATCATAATTCAGAAAACCAACATATTGAATATTATGTAATAAACGTGCCTTTAAAATCCACACATATGGAGCGTGTTTTGCATACATGGAACTGCCCTGTACAGTAAGCAGCGCATACGTCACGTCACCTCCGCTGCTATTCATGCGCGTTTTTCTCCCCAAATTCCGCATCGAGTGGGAAACCAAAAGCACACAGGCGCGTCTGGGAGGCTTCTGAGGGATGCCAGTCTTCTCTCACTTCTTAAAACAACAGCGCCAATCATTGTGGACCGTTAATTGCATCCGGTTTCCCGCACCTCCTCCTTCCATTATGTGATGCGGAAAGAGAGATAAAAAAAAACTTTGATGAAAGGTGTTTGGTTTTCACGCGTGGATCAGGAGAACTCGGCGTTTGGAAAGCGCAAGCGCCTCGCTGGTGGAGGCGTGGAGGGGGGGAAGATGATCTGACTGGAACTGATTCAGATAGTTGTTTGTTGTTGTTTTTGTTTTTTTTCTTCTGCTGCACATGGAGGAGAAGATACGCCTTGTTTACGTCCTGGTCTGATTCACTGCCTGGTGCTGCAGAGGAGCCACTCTTTCACGTTGACCTGTAGATCCCCATAAATTACCCTATGAATTTCGACCAGATCCTCGCTGCCATCGGCGGCTTTGGCAAATATCAGAAGATCTTGTACATCTGGATTTGTTTGCCTCAGATCCTTCTCGCCTTCCACATGATGGTGAGCATCTTCACCGGGGCCACGCCGCCCTACCGCTGCCGGGAAAGCTCCAGCTCAGGAGCGGGGAATCAGACTTCGCTCCCCGCAGAGAACGTCAGCCTCTCGGACTCCTCCTGCTTCTCCTCGGAGGTGATGCTGCGGCTGCAGGGCAACCGGACGGAGCGCGTCCCGTGCGGCCACGGCTGGGTCTACAGCACGGAGGTTTTCCACAGCACCACTGTCACCGAGGTACCGGAGGATGATGGGATGTCGAAATAAGAGCTCAGCTCAAGAATAAATTCATAAGTTTTGTTTAAAAATATATTTGTAATAAAATAGACCACACTGCCTAATAAGCAGTGGCGGTTCCTGCGTGACTGGTGTCCTGGATGATCCCAGAGGGGCCCATCAACACAAACCTTCTGCAGCAGCTAAGTCCAAAACTTTTGTAATAAATAAATAAAATAAAAAATGTACATAGCTTATTTATTGAAACTGCCATAATGTTGTGACAGTATTGTATAAGACAGATAAACTATGAAAAAAATCAAGTGCTTCTGCTAGCTAGCAACAACCAATCAGAGCCAGGAGGAGGGTCCTAGCACTGTCATTCATGGTTGTATACACCGCCTCTTCCCCTCTCATCTTGCTCTCTAGTTGCTACTCCACAGCTTCTTCCTGATGCTCAGGCTAGTTAGCATGGCCACCGGTGACAGCGGATATGAGTTGTTTAGTCAACATAAATTGGTCCCAAAAGAGTTTGTGTTGGTATGAGTCCATTTCCACTTTTAGGGTCTCATGAGTTCCACGATGCGAAAACGGCGGCTGTGATCTCGGTATTTAGCAAACAAAATGGAACCCACTATAAACCACGGAGTTTCACAGAATTAACTGATACTGGCGGGAAGGGAAGGCTAGCTGTTAGAAGGGAATAACACATTTTAACACCTTATAAAACAAATGCTCTGTTGAACCACAACGGTCTGTTATATTTGTGAAACAGAATAACAGTAAATGTTGGCCTTTAGATATTGATTTGTAATTTTTTTTTATTCTCACCTCATACTTCATACTTTTGGGGTTTATCAGAATGGATAAAATGGAAAAAAGAGGAATTCAGAAAAATTAGAATGGAAAAAGTGAAGTTTGGAAAATATTAAAAAGGATTTCAAGGGGGCCGAAATATCCTACAACATTTATTTGTTAGCTGAAACTAGTTCTTTTTTTTAGTAATAGTAAACATTTTGAATAACACAAACATAAACGCACCCAATTAGTGTCGCGGCTCAGTTCCATTGTTTGTCTCCAGTTGTGTTAAACTCCGGAGCGTACCAGCAGATGATGACATTTATGTTGTGCAGACGTTGTTGAGCGACCTGAGGCTTGTGAATAAGTCTTTGTATCGTTCACCTCCAGAGGGATTATCAACTCCCTATGGAACGGGTTTGCAAATAACGAATAGGAATCTTGTTCCTAAAGCAGCTGATAGACGTGCTAATGGAGCAGCCGTCTGGGCTGTGAGCCGCACCGAAAACCGCCACTGCAAAGCATTTATTATAGATCTAATTAAAGAGTGAACCATAATATGAGCAAGTATATAGGAGGAGAAAAAAACACTATTGTGTGTGATTCTGACGCACACACTTACACACATCGTGCAGCAGACTTTCTGACAGAGACCAAACAACCACAAACCACACAGATATGATTTGTGGTTGTTGGTTTTTTTTGCTTCCATACGGGTCTGCTACAAATAGTTGGTAACATTTAGCACATTGTGGTTGTTTTGGCTCTCCTGCTTGTTTTTTTGTTTTTTTAAACACCTAACTGGTGTTTTCTACACAGTATATGCTTTTGGCTCTAACTGTTGACACATTTACATTTTACATTCCTTGTGCGACATCTTCTATCTCCTTTCAGATGCTTTTTAATCTGTTTATGCGTGTCTCGTCTTTCTGCGTAAAATTTGAAAAATCATGGATGCAGAAAAGCTCAATACGTTAAAAAGAAAGAGGCTTGATTAAAAATAAAAACCAAACATTTGTTTTAGCACCTTGACTTCAGTATGAAGCTAGTATATGGTACGAGGTGAAAATGTCAAACAAGTAAAACCTGCATCCCACCTGGAGAAACCCATCTGTAAATGACAGAACAAATAGGATTCAGTAACAACTTTTAACTATTTCCTTTCTTCTCCTGCCAGTGGGACCTAGTGTGCAGCAAAGCTGGACTGAACAGCCTCGGATCGTCCATCTACATGTTCGGCCTGTTGGTGGGGTCTGTGCTGTTCGGAGCCATGGCTGACAGGTAAGGCTCAAATCTCAGACTCTGAGACGAGACGCCAGACTCGGCCGATCCAGGCTGATCTTTGGCATCAAAGCGTGGTTAAAGGGGCGGGCGCCGCTGGAGGAGTCCTGCTGGCATGTGGTTGTTTTGTGTAAGTAGGGCAGCTGACAAACCGCGGCGAGTTAGTTCAAGAGTTAAAAATACACAAAGAGGTTTGACTCAAACTCCTCTGCTGTGAGGTGGAATTTGTTTCAGACGTATGACATATTCTCAGAAATGGTAGTGTCCTTCTCCAACAAAAACAAAACATAATTCAGGAGAGTGTAAAAGCAGGTGCCTCGGATTTAAAGGCACAGTTCAGCACGCCTCGATCAAGAGAAACAAACAAAAATATATATATATATATATATTTACTTTATTCAGCAGTGTTGTTTCTTTGATTTATTAGGTCTTAGACCTAGAAAGAGTTGCTAGTATAGAACTGTCAGAGCTCTAGTTTAATTATTTTCAGGGAATTAAAACCAATCTGATAAAGCCAAATCCTGGATAAATGATACAATGGAACCACCTGAAAATGACTGATATTATTAATCAATCAGCCTTGATAGTTGAGGATTTTTAAAAAATGCTTATGTCACTTTGGAGTTGTTTTGATATATATACAATCCGGTGTACTAATTGTCCCTGAATGCAACTTAAAAGTTCAGCTCTTACAGGGAATCCTGTTTTGCATTGACATTAGGCAGCTACAGACAGCAGCACTGAGACTTCAGCTTTTTATCTGGCTCTAAACAAAATGTTTAGCTGTGCAGCTAAATACTTAGTAAGTTAAGTAACAAGTTTAGCTAATTATTGAGCTAAATTAAATAATATAGGACATGCTAAATATTTAGCTACCAAACTAAATATTTAGCTAACAAGCTAAACATCATTAGCTAATAATTAGTGAGATGTGCTGAAATAACATATTTAGGTTGTCATTTAGCTAACAAGCCAAATATTTTGCCTCATAAATATTTAGTGAGCAAGCTAACTATTTAGCCACAAACAAAAATATTTAGCTCTGGGCTAGCAAAATATTCGGTTAGGTCTGAGCTAGCTAGCTGTTTACAAACTTACTTATTAATTAGTTAGTTTTCTAGCCAATTAAACACTTTGCTTCAAACTAAATGTTTAGTTTGCTTACTAAATATTTGTTTTGGTGCTAAATATTTAGTATGCTAACGTAATACTTAACGTTGTGTTGGGTTTATGAATTGTAAATTTATAACATATTTAATAAAAATACTTTTGTGAAAAAAACTGAGCAACGTGAGAATGAAGATGTTCTGCATAGAACAATGTCTGAACCAATCCCAGCTATAGTTTAGCTAATCCCTGCCGTAAAGCTTTACCTTTAGGATGGAAGCTTGCTGCTTGTTCGTAAACCTTGGGTTGTTCATTAAGTGCAAAGGAAAAATAACAAAACAACCACAGCAAGAAACCACAGTGACCATTTTGTGAGTCAAGAATGAAAATGCTGATGTGGAATGAAAATCCTGTAATAATAAAGAAGATTTAATGGAGCAAGCTGTCAAGATTAGGGGCCAGGAGGTCAGGCCACAGAGAATGATAAGATACCAAGCTGCCCGTAATGGCCAGTTTCGCACTGAAATACAAGTAATCAAAAAATGAAATGAGAAAAACTTTTATGCTTTAAACAAGATAATTGCAAACATGGAGAAAAGGTGAATAGATTATGAGGAAGGCAACTCAGAAAACTTCAGGAGGTAAATCCCAAATATCAAATTAGAAGCCACTTTACAAGTCACTTACAGTATCAATATGAAGCAATAGAAAAAACCTTTGGAAATTTAAATATTATGACACAGTGGAAGGCGCATTACCAGAAGACATTCACGTGCTGAACATCTGCAACCAAGAATGTGTTGTAGGCTATCTTTCATAAAGACATGTTTTGGTTAGGCTGCCTTATTTTGGAAGATGTCTCTGGTTCAACATTTAAATTATGAGGGCTGAAAATTTAACATGAACCCTAAAAACTACACCTTCAGTTATCTTGAGGTTTTATGTGAAAGACCGTCACTATCTTAGAGTGCTCTCTTTGTGAAAGGTACGGCCGACGTTTGGTCCTGCTGCTGTCCATCGCGCTGCAGACTGTGTTTGGAGTCGCTGTGGCTTTTGCGCCCAACTTCCCAGTCTACGTGATTCTACGCTTCGCAGTTGGGACCACGATATCTGGAGTCATTATCAACGCTTTTGTTCTTGGTATGAACTAAACGATCACACTCAAAGACGAACAAGACAAGGTGAACTATGAACATTTAAGTTATAACCTCCGACCTTCTATTTCCCTGCCATAGATGTGACATTGCCAATATTTCTATTCTCTTAAGGTGGATGTGTGTTACATTAGTCTGTACCAGAAAACAGCTGCTTGTCTAAACTTGCCCAAATCTACAGTTAGAGTTTGAGCTATAGAGTTAAAAACTGGAGTTAGAACAAACAAGGTTCAATGGGGAACCATATTTCCTTCGTGACAAAATATTTTTTCTTACTATTTTTTTTTCTCTCCTACAGCAATTAAATATGAACTCAGGTTTTTCTGCTTGATGCATTACAGAAAACTAATATTTAGGTTTTATTGATTTCAACTTCCACTTGCATGTTGTTTTTTTTTATTAGAAAATATAAATTGTTTTCTTTGTAACCCTTGACACTTTATCCTTCACCTCACAACTCCAAGCCTCAGTCAATCCCCTTACCCGTGGTTCCTCCTTTCCTCTCTTGTCCTCTTCTCTCCCAAAACCTCCTCAATCTCCCTACGCCAGGTACTGAGTGGACGTGTACCAAGAGACGCATGCTGGCGGGCATCATCACGGACTACACCTTCGGCCTGGGATACATGCTGCTTGCAGGGGTGGCCTACCTGATACGAGACTGGAGAAAGCTGCAGCTCGCTATATCAGCCCCAGGCTTCCTGCTGATCTTCTACATACGGTGGGAGGTTCAACCGGAAAATTGGATTTATGCGTGTTCATGCTATACAATGAATGGCCTCTGTGTGACGATGAGTTCCTCCCCTCCTCTAATATCTGCTGTGTCCTCCATCAGGGTTCTGCCCCAGTCTGCCCGGTGGCTACTGGCCAACGACAGGAGAGAGGAAGCCATCGCACTCCTCCGCAAAGCGGCGCTAGTTAACGGCCGGGTCTTACCTCCCGCTGTCCAGGTGTGCGTTCGTCTCATTCGTCCGTCCATCTGTCCATAAATGTATCAGTCTGTTGGTTCAATTGACCAGTCCAACCGTTTGACCATTCATCGGGTCATCCATCTACACATACAACCAACCAGTCCATCCTTCCATCCAGCCAGATAGTGTAAAGTAAAAGGATGCCAGTCCAAAATGTAGGGGAATTTCCCATAATTCACAGTTTCATCTGTGTGTTCAACTAATCCAGCTGCTGCTGCTCTGCCCTCCAGTCCATCCCTCCAAAATACCATCCATTACTCAGTCCACCTGTCCAACAAATCCATCCATCCACAGACTCAAGGTCAACCGAAGAAAATGCATTTTTAAAAACTTTTTTTTACAGAAATTGGATGTAAACTGACCAGTCCAAGTCTGAAAGGCTTGGACAACACCAGATACTATATTTCTTCTCTGATGATGTTTGGACTGGCCTTTTAGTACTGAGGACTTAACATGTTGTTCGTTTGTGGGTCTTTTATGTTCAACGTTCATTAAGTGTAAAACACTCAGAGTTGCATTAAGGTTAGATAATTTACTTAGTGATTGTAGAACGTTGCATTTCCTCGACTGCAGAGGATCTTCATCCATTTGTATTGAGTGCTTTGCTTTGCTTCCAGCTGCAGACTACTCCTGCTTGTTTGTGTAAAATTCATATGGTAAAACTTATGTGCTGAAGTGATTTTGTACCAACAAGTTTTTATTTGCTTGTGTGTCGTGTTCATTTACACATCAGGCTGAAAAGTGGGAGTTTTTAGGCGGCTCAAAGCGAAGTCACTCAGCTATGGATCTAATCCGGACACCACAGATGAGAAAGAGAACCATCATTTTGTTCTACATCTGGTATGTTCTGTCGGCCTTTTCTAGCATTCCTCAACGTTATTTCTAGATCTTTCTTGATTCCTCTGTGTTTGCAATCACAGGTTTGTGAACGTCCTAGTGTACTATGGGCTGTCTCTGGGTGTGTCTCGGTTGGGGACGGACCTCTACCTGACCCAGTTTGTGTTTGGATTGGTTGAGATCCCAGCTCGCTCCCTGGTCCTGGTCGTCCTGCCCTTCAGCCGACGCCTCTCCCAGAGTGGCTTCCTGGCGATTGGTGGTCTTGCCTGCTTGTTGATGCTTGCCGTCCCTGCAGGTATGGAAGATGGAGACCAGGGATTGATTGCAGTTTCAGGGAATCTCTTAATGCGCTTTGCAAGATCTTGCAACTAACTCTTAAGGGGTTCCTACGTAGTCTGGAAAAGTTTGGAGTTTGACTTAATTATCTTCCAAATATAGATAAATATGTAAAAAAAAAAAAAGAAAGAACGTGGAAAGATGAATCCATCCATCCCACAAATTAATTTGTCCATCCAACTAGCAAGTCAGTCTGACTATCTGTCCAACAAAGCAATTTTATTCATTCATCTCTCTAACTAATTCATTCACCTTTCAATCCATTTGTCCAACCAACCATCTATCATTAGTCTTTCCATACATCCGTCCGTCCACCTGTCCAATCAACCAAACAATGGTTGATCTAACCAACCAACCAACAATCCTGTTTGTCCAACCAATCACTAATCTCATCCATCGGTCCATCCAGCCAACAATCCCATCCATCAGCTACAAATACATATAAACTCTGCTCTCTAAAATGTCGATATTTTTCTTTGTCTGCAGATCATCCCAATGTCCTGACTGGACTTGCTATGGTTGGGAAGTTTGGTATTACGGCCTCATTTGCTGTCATCTATGTGTACACTGCTGAGATTTTCCCTACTGTGGTAAGGTAGGACTTCTACGTTTTCTGACAAGCAGTTTAAGGCTTCCTCAGACATGCAGTCTTGCAGCTTCTTCACTTGGTGTACCTGCAGGCAAACAGGAATAGGCGTGTCCAGCATGTTTGCGAGGATGGGGGGTGTATTGGCGCCCATTATAAACATGCTGCATAACCACAACCCCGTCACGCCGCTCATCATCTTCGGCACTTCCCCGCTTCTGGGAGCAATTCTCGCCTTGGCGCTGCCTGAAACTGCTGACCGACCTCTGCCAGACACGCTGGAGGACGTAGAGAACTGGGACATCAGGTACTGCGGCTAGATAAAGATCTAGTCCCTGTAAATAAAACCTGTTGCACTGCTGCGTGTTAGCCTAGCCATCGCCTTCCAATGCAATTCTGCTCGATTCTAATCTCGATCTTGGCCTTTTCCCACTGAAAAGGATTTCTTTGATACTCCTTCTGAGTTAGAGACACTAGAGAGCAGTCCAGTGTTTTTGACAAATGAAACCCAGAGGATTTTTCTGAAGAATGGGTGCCAGTGGAATGTTTGCCAATTATTTTAGAGAAAAAACTTTCACAACAGCATTGGAGAGTCTATTCAGATGATCCAGGTGCTGGCGGTGACACAACGAATGACAAGACTTGGGAACCTGTTTGGATACCTTTTTGGCAAACAAGTTATTATTCAGTCGTGGAAAGCAGCTTGGATTCAGACTCTGACTCAGATTCTGAAACGTCTAACCAGGTGAATGTGGTTAGACATTCCTCTTCCACAACAGAAGAGGAATGTTGGTGGAAGAGAAATATGCATTTAAAAAGCAGTATTTGATTATCAAGGCAGGTATTGCAGAGGAAACAAAGAGTTAAAACCTGTGTACTTGGATTAATTGAAAGTTTGATTAATTTGGCTTTTAAAAAATCTACTGTATGCTGCCTTCCAGAGATTACTGAATCCATGCAGCAATACTATTTTGATAAAGTCTGGAGTGCACTTCAAGGACAGTTTGTCTCTGTGTCCCCAGACAACAACGATAGTGTTTCAAAGATATTTCACAGGCTAACTACAAAAGTTAATTGCAAATCAAAAGAGTTGATCTTTCTTTTGGCTGTATATGACCCAGTAACTTGTGGAGTGTTTTAAAAAACCACTTAGCTGAACCTGAACCCACCAAGTTCCCCAGCATCTGCAAAGGATGTTGCTCATGGTTTAAGAAAAAGATAAACTTAAGAAAGTCCTCAAAAAAACAAATAAAAAAAAGAAGGCAGGGAAATCAGTCAACAAAAACCATGCTCTGAAATTGCTTGTCCAGAAAATGCTGGATGAGACAAAGCATGTCTCAAACATAATTGTCCAATGACCGCCTAAAGGGAAACTCTAATCGGCTGTTTGAAAAAATCTGGGCTGAATTTGAAAGAAAGGATCTCAATATCAGCCCATGTAAGATACCAAAACAGAGTAGCGCTATTTTAAATAAGCTTCATAAAAAATATTTTGAAAGGGATATATTGTCTATGATTAATTTAGAAATACCAGTATTTGACAAAATATGGTACCCTATGTGATGAGACATCTAACAAAGCTGCAGAAGAAACCCACCGGCTTAAGGAGGCTGTTGTCGTCCTGCAGCGGCCTGGTGAGGCTCTTCAAATGCTGAATTTACATCAGTGAAGTCTAAGAGACAATTTCTGCTCAGTTTCAGGTAATTTCAGTTCCCAGTGCAGCTTTAACTGCCCTGTAAAGAGTCATCCTATCAGCTGCCATGATGCAGGTGCAGAGATCGATCTCCACCACACAGCGATACTATGTCCTCAGGACTGAGCTCCCACGTCTCCACAGCTTCCTCTGGAGAGCTGGAATTAAAAAAAAAATTTTAGAACTAGGATCTTCATGAAGCCTTGAAGCAAAATCTACATTTATTTTATTTTTTTTTTGCCATATCATTTATTTTATGAGTTATCTTTTGTATCACATTTGATACGGCAGGCTTTTCTTAGAACTTTTGGGCAGAACCAAAGTTAGAGAAGCACTTAGATAATCTAACGGCAGGCAGATTGTGTTAGCCGTTCTCCTCCCGCCTGCTACATCCGGTTACATTTCAAAATAAGAGCACCAACATAAATCGCATTGTTTTAATAATTAAATAATTTTTCACAGATGTTTATGAGTAGGGTGGGCTAACTGTTGATACATAACCATTACATTTAAAATCAAAATGTAACCAAAATCAGTTCTGGTTGCTGAAATAATATGAAATAAGTAATTAAAAAACAGTAGCAAAAAATTTATTTTTAAATCATTAAAAAAATTATGTTAATTAAACTGACCTTGAAATAAATAAATTGCACAATTAATTTCTTGTCTTCTTCAGTGTTTTTTTACCAGGCTAGCTTCGTTTAGATATATCAAATAAAATTCCCAATAAAAGTTCAATTTATATGATTCAAGGTACTGTTAGAAATCTTTACGTTTGTATTATTTTTTTTTTTCATCTTTGGCAGGATGGCTCCTATTTTGGAAAACCTCGAGCCGTACGAAGACTTTGATCCACCAGAGAGCAGCTGCAACATCTAGCGAGCCAGAACTCGAGTGTGTGCAGCAGAGATGAGCCGATTCTGTCAACCAAACGTTTCACTGCCTCAAAGCTCCGACATCTAACACACTCAATCATCTTCTATGCAACTGCAAGTCACGATGTGATTATGAGCTCTATCCAAGAGAGCCAGACATGCTTCACACACACCAAATCAGCACAAGGTGTTCACACACAAACACACACAAAGAAGGCATTCAGCGCTCCTGCCAAGGCCAATGAAAACCTCACTGTTTAAGCTGACGCAGGTGAGAACCAGCAGTCAGGAATAGCTGCAGTTCACACTTTTGTATATCCGTCGCCCAGTTTGTACCTTTAACCCAGTTTTACAAAGCGAACTCATGTAGAGCATCCTGTAGATGTGAGGAAGTAGAAAGCAACTCACCTTAGGAGTTTGCAGACAATTTTTCCATATTTATATGCCTTTATAAAGGTCTATATAAAACTGCCAGTTCAACACTAATGCAGTTTGCAGGCCTGATAAACTCCGTAGAGTCTCGTTAAAAAGCAGAAGTACCTTTCAGCTCTAGGGTTTTATGTATAAGGACATCGAGTTAAGTGGTTCAGTAATTGAGAAAGTACAACCTCAGATGAACAACACATTTAACAGTTGTCATTACTTATTTATATGATTTACATATACAATATCCTAGCATTTCTGGCTCTACGAAGATTTATTTTCTTCAACGGATCAATTTGCTTCAGTTCACCGAAGATCACAGACATTCATTTTGTCAACATGTCCAGGTTTGGTGCATCGCTTTCGATTGTTATCGTGTTGCGTGACACAGTTTCAGTAACTAGTTTACTCTTTTATGTTCAAATTAGACTGTTCCAGACATCCTGCGTCTTTATCGATGCAACTCTGCAAATTTATAGGTGTGGCATTTTGTACCCGTGTCGACTGTTACGTGTACAAAAAGGAGCATGAAGGGGCTTAATATATCATCCATACCCACCAGGTGTCCCTTTGGAATCAATAAAGTATTTTTGAACTGAATTGACATCTATGAATCTTAAAAATAATACATTTCAGCAGGTCAACTTTTATTTTGGTTTGATCAGGGGATCATACTCTACCTTATGATAAACTGTCCCTAAAACTATTTGAACATTTTGTAATTACCTGAATTATTCATCAAATTACTAAATGAATAAGTGAAATAAACTAATACGCAGTGATTTTTAGCATACTGGCACAAAATGGCAACGCTTGGGTAAAGAAATATAGGTGTTAGGGTTGTTAGCTATGGAGGTTTTAAATGGTGTCATGCCTGACCTCAGACAGGCATTTCTTGGAAGAGCTGCAGCTACGTTAAATTGTTCCATCTTTGTTGCCGTAGAATGATTGATTGTTCAGAAAGTCATTTTACGGACGACTTTTCACTCAGGATGCACCGTCCAATATTAATATAGTTGTTCTGGCCGATAAATGATATTTACCGATATTATATATATTTCTCTACCTTTTTGATATTATAAAATGACCATCATGTTAACGTTGCTTCTCCGCTTCAGCTAAACTCCCCACAATCCTAACCTGCCGATAATAAAACATAAGAAGCAATATAACGGAAATGAGCATTAGTTGTTAACATCGCCATAGTTTTACTTATGGAAACAATACGATAAAAAGTGACCGTCATCAGCCGATACTTTTGTTAATGCCGATATATCGCATATCTCTGCTTTTAACATTGGAATATTCCACACACTCTCATGCTTAGAGCAGTACACCAACTATAAAGGCGTTGGGTCCTGCAGATGATGACTGCACCTCTAAACCCTTCAAGTCTGCTTTCGTTTTGCTACGCATTGATTCCATCTGTCTTTACCATATGTCGTTCATATGAGTTTCCATCTTCCCATCTTTAAGGCCTTTAGTTTGTTTAAGTCTGATGCATTTAAACTTCACTGAACTGAAATGACTGTAAATCTTGGACAGGGTTCTTAAGCATTTTCACATGTCATACAAAACACTTTTTCCAAAGTGCATCATGTCTCTTGAGTTGTAATGTGAAGCATGATTGCTGTTTTTCCAAGTAGCTGCAGCCGAGATTAGTTTGCATGCACTAGTTCCTTTTATCATGCGCTGTGTAGCCTTTGTATGACGTTTATACTTAGTTTTGTATTGAAATCATGGGATGTAACAGATCAGCATGAATCAAGGTGCTCGACTTTAGTATTTTTTGTAGACGTGCTGTTTTAGATGAGTGAAATGTAATCACGTGTGAATCAATCTATACTCTGATGCGTTGTATGATCTATTGATAACAGTTACAAGTAGGTTTAAGGGCTGTAGTTGCATTTATAGATGAAATGGTTGAAAAAAATGTTTAGAGCAGATTTCTGCTGCAAAAGAATGTTTTTAAAACAATCATTGTCTACAGCTTAAAAAAAAAGTTTATACAGATTCTTGCATATATCTTGATATTGTTCATATTTTCTTAAAACATGACCACAAATCTTAGTGGATGTTATTGGGATTTTCTGCGATAGACCAACACAAAGTAGATAATTATGAAGTGAAAGCAAGTTGGTTTGTTTCAGGGGTCTGCAACCTGCGGCTCCTCTAGAAACTCCCACAATAACTTTGGATAAAATGATAAAGAACCACATAACCCTTGTGAATATAAACATTAGGCTGGAGCAATATTCCTTTGAATGTCATCATAATATTTTGAGGCGCTTATAGCAATACCAATGGCAGTGAAAATAAAAGTTTTTACAACTTCTTTTTGTAATTTATATAGGCAACTATTTTCTCTGCTGACCGGGTCCATCACAGCATCAATAAATATGAAAATATTAATCTGTAATGTGGTAATGTTTTCATATTTATTGATGAGGTAATGGGCCTGGTCAGTAGAGAAAATAGTATAAATAAATATTCTGAAAAGATGGGAAGTTTTCAGAGTTTTCAGATATAATTAATGGGAATTTGTAGTTATGATAAATCAAAAATGCATATGTCTAATAGCTATAACACATGAAGGTTTTAGCTATTTTCCTCATCTCATGGAATAATTACATTGAATTTCCACAAAAGAATGACATTTGAATGTATATTTTTTGTAGATTAATATCCAAAATATTTTCCACAAATAACATCTCATAGAGGAAAGTTAATCCATTTTGTTTTTATTGAAGATTTTTGATTTTCTTTATTTCAAAACTTAAAAACTGAAGTTAAATTGAGGTTATAAGGCGGATATGTCTCAGAAATGATAAGTTTCCTTTTTTAGCAAAAGGTTGTGTAACATCTATGGCTCTAAACACGTTTTATTTAGGTGACCTGCAGGTAAGAACGGCTCTTTGGGTTGCAAAGGTTGCAGAACGCTGCTCTATTTCATGAAATCTATTTTCAGTATTTTCAAGCTTGTGATTTTACCAAATGTTTGTGGGAATAAGTCTGCAGGCCTAGTGAATGTGGAAAGTTTTGACATTCAGCTGAATGAAGTGAAGAAAGAACGCCTTAGAGCCCGAGATGAAGCAGAGATGTCACTGCAAGCGGGGAAGTTTCAGCGTTTTTATTGTCACGATTTTGTTAAATGTGCAACGATCAAGTGGAAATGTGTCATGAAATGTATTTTGTATAACTGAAATGAAGGCGTACTGCCTTGGTGCCTCCAGCAATAAACTTGTTTGAAACAAACAAGAAGAAAGACGACATATTATTTGTGCAACTTTTGCAAAACAGTATTTTTAGAAATGCACCGATCCGATATTATTATCTGTATTGGTTCTGATATTGAAATAAAATTCTAGATCATGAATCGATGCTGCACAGTGGTGCAGTTGGTAGAGCTGTTGTTGCCTTGCAGCAAGAAGGTTCTGTGAGGTGACTGTCAGGTTAATTGGTCTCGCTAAATCCTCCCTAGGTGTGAGTGTGTGTGTGCACGGTTGTTTGTCCTGTTTGACTCTGTGTTGCCCTGCGACAGACTGTCCAGGGTGACCTCGCCTCTCGCCCGGAACAATAGCTGGAGATAGGCACCAGCACCCCTCCGGACTCCACTAGGGACAAGGGTGTACAGGAAATGAATGGATGGATGGATGGATGTTTGACCAAGACAGCAACCTGTTGTCTGTCAGTTTACATTGCCTGCTATACTCCGAATTACACTGACTGAACAAAAAAAGATTTGTAAAGCTATTGGTGGCTTTAAGTGTGCTGTACTGGTGCAAAGTCATCTAATAAATTTGTAATTCAGTCTGTGTTTTTTTTTTTTTTTTTTTTTTTAAGTTTTACGTTAATTCAGCACTGTTTTACTGTATCTGACGATACTAAACCTCAGATATTGTGATTGGAAATGAAAAAAAGTGGATCGGTGCGCCCCTGAATACTTTCAGGCTGCTTAGACTCTCACACCAAACATAAAGTGTCATTCAGACCCAGGCACTGACAACAGCGTAAACATCAACAACAAACAGGAAGTATCTAGGCCAGAGTGACGTATGTAGCGTCTGTAGTGACTCCGCAGTTGTTGTCCTTCGTAGACATCAGGATGTAGCCGTCGTTGCCCCAGTACGTGGACCAAGAGTTCTTAACCAGCCAGTACGGCTCCCCGTTCAACGTGCCGTATCCCACCGCGAGCACGGCGTGGTCCAAGTCGTCTGGGGTGTTCCCTGAATCGACAACGGAGTGGAACGTTAGCTTGCAGACGGGAACAGAGACGTCCGGAGCGTCCGGAGAGACGTAAAGCTCACCACAAGCCGGTTCGTAGTAAACGCCGTGGCTGTAGAAGACGAACGATCGGTGCGAGGCGTCGATGCTGACGGCGGTCGGGCCATTCTTAAAGAGGGCCACCTTGAGGGCGTCTGCGTCGCCCGACGTGACGTTGGTGTAGCTTTTGACGTGAGCGGTGAGCTGCGACGAGTTCAGATGGCAGAATCCGTTCTGTTCAGGAAGGGAAAGAAAAAAATGAAGCTAACTTTGGAAGAAGAAAAGAAAATATGGCTGACCTCAGAGTGGAAAATGAGTCATCAGGTTTTTTTTTTTTTCTTATAACGCCTCTGAATGTGTTTGAGGTTTTTCGGCGATATGAAACACCTCCGCAGCTGTTAAAAACCTCAGAGTTGTGATGAAGTTCGTCTCACCATTCCCATGTAGGCGCCGTAGGTTTCCGTGGTGGCGATGCCTCCGTGTTTCATGATCCACTCGTACGCCCGCCACTCCTCCCCGCCATCGCAGCCGTTGTTGCCGAAGCCCCAGGAGCAGTCCACCAGCATCTGCTGGGACAGGACCTGCAGGGAGCCCGTCTGGAAGAACAGGGGTCAAAGGTCAGCAACCTGTTCTCACTGCTACGGTTTGGGGGGGAGGGGCAAAAAAAGGGATTATGCTAAAACTTACAAACACGCATTTATTGTTGATTCTGTCAATAGAGAGAGAACATTAAGCCACATATTCTCTTCAGTTTGATGATATTCTAGTAGAACATTTTTGATTCAAAGAGTAAAAAAAGGAGCTTACAGCTGCTGAACACTTTACATTACTGCATCGCACAGATGAGATTTACCCATTTATTTACAGACATAAACATCTTTTCATTACAGATTTCCAGTTTTTTTCCAAATTGACATTCCCAGATGTAAAAATTTACTTTATAATCATCTATAAAAGATAAATACAAAAGTTACCCCATAAGTTTATTACAGTTTAATCAGTACAGACTGCTAAGGAAAAATGGAAGGAAATACAGAAGGAAAGAAACAAAGAAGGAGGAATAACTTCTAGGAAATATCACATTCTTTACAAGTTCCTCCTTTCTTATCATCAGTTCTTCAAACGGTTCTGTAAATTTTATCCAAGAAAACAACCGTCTCAGCACTAGCTTTTAAAAACTCATACAATCAGACAAAGTGGAAATAATTTCTCACAGAGTTTTTAAAGATATCCAGCAACCCTGAACACGTGTTTAACAACCGATTTACAAACTTCTCTAGACAAAGTGAAACCGTCCTCAAACAAACAGAACCGTTCTTGGACCAGCTGCCCCTCCACAGATCTGCAGAGCGATGCTGTGAGACGGTCTGGAAGTGAAGCCGGCTGTGTTTGTGAAGCTGCCGGTGAGGACCGGGGTCACCGCTCTGCACAAGTCACCGTCCCACTGCGGGAGGGGAGCGCCACATCCTGGCAGATGTACAAAGCCAGAGCACTGGGGCCCTGGCGAAAACACACACACACACACAGCTCTCCCTCCGAGCCAGAACATTGCGTTCCTGCCACCGCTGCAGAACAATTAGGCAGCACCGACTAAGAAGCTGCCTGATCGATCTCGACATCTGTCGCCTCCCTCTGTTCCCGACACGTCTGATAGACGGGAGAACCATGAAACTAAACGGCAGAACGACTTTAGCGTTTTCTGGTCGGTAATTTATGACCTTGACTAAAGAAAAGAAAAGCGCACACAGGCTCCTACGCAGAGCTCATACAGATTAGTCTGATGAAAACAACTGGAAATAAAATCTGGAAAATGTGGTGTGCATTTGTATTCCTGCACATTTTTACTCCAATTACCCCTGAATGAAATCCAACAAACAACAACTAAATGAAATTCTAATAAAATACATTCAAAATTTTGAAAAAAAAAAAAAAAAAAAAAAAAAAATTTCAAGGGTTTGTTATCTTTAAAACCTTTTTTCTTCTTATCGAC
>NW_015113790.1:88963-109982 GCF_001443285.1 Poecilia latipinna
GAAAAAAAAACCAAAAAAAAAAAAAAAAAAAAAATTTAAAAAAAAACAATTAAAAATTTTTAAAAAAAAAAAAAAAAAAAAAAAAGTTCAGCAGGTTTGATTACTTGCAAACCATTTTCTCCTCTACTGGACCCGGGCCACGAGACGTGATGGAGAGCGGCGTGCGTGCCAGACGGAGTCAAAGAATTTGCTCACTTCGACAGGGTGCCATCAGATCCCATAATAAACTGCTCCCATGTTTGGATCGGTTGCTAGGCGACACAGGAGAAGGAATGCCTTTGAGCTTTGGCTTTCTCTGTGACGGGAGCCGACGGTTCAAGCCGACCGTCAGGTCTGACTGCTGCTTAAATCATCCTTCATTTAATCAGTTTAAGATGATTTACAAGAGCAACGAAAACACCAAAACTTTATATTTCATTTCACAAAGTAGAGCAGGATTGTAAAGTAGGAGGAAAAAAGGAGTTTCCAAAAGTTTCAAATCAAAAAATTTGACAAGACACCATTTTTACTTGAACAGTCATTTTCAAGCTTTGCAAGACTTTAAATTACAACATTGTATTTAATTTAAAAAAAAATGTTAATTTAAGTTTTGCTCACTAAAATTGCACAATTTAATATTACTCAATTAGTTTTAATGAAGACTAAAGAAAATTTTAGGTAAGTTTGAATATATTATTTAAGCAAATAGAGCTGATAAGATTTTACGGAGCACAGATTCCCAGATGGAGTTAGGTCTGGACTTTGACTAGGCCATTCTAGTACATGATCTAAACTGATCTGTTATGACTACATGTGTAGGATCTTTATCCAGCGCATTTCATGTGACTTCTGACAAACTTCCCTGCCCATAATGAAAGGCATGATGCTGCCACCACCAGGTTTTCACCACACTAATAGATTCATGTTGTTGATTCAACGATTTTATTTGGAGATGCCAAAATGTGTTTGTACAGGACACTTTTTAGATTTTTATTCCTAAAAAATTTAGAAAACAATAGATCTTTTTATACACTACTGAGTTTCTTTATGACATAAAATGCCAGTAAGATAAATGGAGATTTGTGGCAAAATCTCCATTTATCTTTACTGGGTCTGCCTACAGAATCTAATTAGATGATGGGATTTATTTGTCCGATCAAAGATATCTTATGAAAATTGACAGCCTTTAAAGCAGGCACTAAACATACTTTGCATTAAAGCTGCATTTCTTTATAGGTTTGATGTAATATTCTAATGTTAATTGTCATGTTTTTATTAGCTGTAAGTGGAAAATAAGCAATATTAACAAAAATAAAGGCTTTCAAATGTCCATCTGTGTGTAATTGGTCTCTATAATATGTTAGTGATAAGAGTTTCTAAAATAAATTAATTTGTTGAATGAGTCTGTATGTCACTAAGAAGCCCAGATAACTTGATCAGTTTTGCTTCCCATATGTAATGTATCTTTTTTTTATTATTATTATTCTTATTTGCCCTTAATGGAGTTAATGATCAAAGTGATGCCAGTTTTTTCTCTTCACCAGAATTAAGTGCATCATGAATAGATGAGGCGTTGAGCTGAACATCTGCATCCTCAAAGAGAATAGGAAATTAGCCCATCAGTGGAAAACACTGGAATGGGGTCACTCGCCATGCTAAAAGCTGCATCTTAATTCTGCCTCACCTTTAGGAAGAGGGCGCCCTCTACTGCTCCAGTGGTGGCAAAGCTCCAGCAGGAGCCACAGATGGCTTGGTCCTTCACTGGAGTCACAGCACCTGAAAACGGTCACAGGATGAGCAACAAGTAAAGTGCTGACAAAAATCTGACTTTAGGGAAAAAGATTAGTGTCTCAGACGTACCGTACAGCCTCCAGTCCAGAGACTCGGGTACTTTCACCCCTTCGTACATCTTGGATGGGAAGGGGAGACCCTTGTTTGGGGTCTTGCTTCGTTTTCTCCCCCTCATGGTTGCTAGCTCCAACATGGTGCGGTCCGACAGCGAGTTCAGAGCCAGGGAGAAGGACAGGCCAGCTCTGTTCTTAGAGTGGACATACCTACAGCAACAAGGAAACATTACTGGAGACCTTTTCACACCATAAACGGTTAAAAATCTGTATTTGTCAGGGTAAGACCTTTTTGTATTCAACTCTAACTTTTCGCATCTATTTAGCTGTTTTTCATCTATCTTGATATCTTCTCTACATCTACCTCATGTCACAAAGCAATGAAGACGTCTACATGCGACTCAAACTTTTGCTTGACAGAGAAAAAAATACTACAAATATGAGAATATACAAGTTTGAACAGTCCTGCCTCTACAAAATGTAAGACCTGTGATTAATGTATTTAAGACTAACTTACAATTTAGGGCCTTAATATTTGATGCATGAATTTAAGACATTTTAAGGCTGCGTGGACTCCCTGTTTAACCTGAGGTTGTGAAGAAAAGCATGCTCTCTCTTCTCGTGCTCCATGTCGTCGCCATACTGACGCTGGAACTTCTCCTTGAAATGACCAAACATCTTCTGAGAGTGGCCTGAAGCCGAGGTGTGGATGAGTTCCTTCATCGGGTTAGCCAGTAGGTGGTGCTCTACCCCTGGACCTGGGAATCCCCCGCAAGTCATCCCTGGATGGAAAAGAAAGAAAACGTAACTGCCATCGTCGTCGGATGATTCTAAAAGGTTCCCACTAAACCCGCCAGCTCAAACCTTCAGGCAGAGAGAAAACTACAGGGTCAAAATGGGTGCTGAACTCTTTGTAGTCCACCAGGTACTTGTCATAATGGGACCCCAGCAGAGTGTTGTATCCCATCATCTCGTAGTGAAGGGGTATGGAAGTGCTTTTCTGTCCGTCTGCGTTTTTCTCTGCGTTCGTCACCCACAGCGTGTAGGTGTTCTTCTTGTAGCCCACAGTGGTCACATTCTGCCAGACTTCGCACAGCGAGCCACCGTAATACTCCATCCTCAAGAACTACAGTGGAAAATGGCAGGGTGGGAATGAAATGTTAAGCTAAGCGGATGATTAGCATTTTTGCTATCGCCGATAACGTTCTACAAAGGCAACCTCAGTATGTTCTGCTGTTTGAACATGTTGTTGGTTGTGAAAACGAGGACAGTCAGGGTGCGTAAACTAAAGCGGCGCCACTTGTTATTCTTATTACAGCAGTGATATTTTAAAACTGTTGTCACCAAACTTAAAGCAACATACAGTTAAGCAGCAGACTGCAGGCTAATATATAATGGTTAAAATATTAATGTTTTCAGATATTCAAATCTGTTTTGCAGTTTATAACACAGTTTAGAAGTGTCAAAGCTTTACAAAAAATATACAAAATCATCCATAAGAACCATCCTATATCTACAATAATGCTAGTTTCTTCATCGTTTTAGAGACCCTAGCATTGCTGCTGCTTACACAGTTCTAATCATCTATATCACTGGCAAATTTTAATGCTAGTTTAACTTAAGGAGAAGAAAAGTTTTGAATGTGATCCAACTGATAACCTGAAATGTCGTCATTAAGGTCAGTGTGAAGTACGCAGACGCACCTGGAAGCCCTGCACATCCGGTAGCGACGCTTGCGGCTTGACCTCTTCGTCCTTCGTGCCGTTCACCTGAAAGCACTTCATGACGTTTTGCTCCACCTCTGTGGTCTCAGGAGTGATTTTGTAGGAAACGCCAAACTCCTGCTGAGCCGCCAGCTGGTAAGTGGAGACCTGGCCTGGTGAGAGGGAGCCACAGAGGGAAGCTTAGAGCGACGCAGAAACCACAAAACCGACACCGGTGGTCTGCGTTTACATTACGGATCGAGTTAGCTTCCTCATTTTCTGACCGCCTGCTGCAATTTTACAGCTCACATTTAAGTTGGGAAAGAGGCTTTTATACTTCTTCACGTTACAGTCAAAAGCATCACTTTGTTTTAAGAGTTACATCTGATTGAGCAAAACACAAGTAAACTTTCTCTGTAATCAATTAATCAATTAGTGGCAGGATCAATTAAAATGAGCTTGATCATTTCTGGTCTGATGATTTATGCATTTTGAAGGGATGTTTGTTTACAGAAACATTTCAATCCATTTTACTTATAGTTTTGGTTGCCACCTTTTATTTTAGATATTTAAAATATCTTCCACTTCCAGTGTTACGTATTCTTTACTAAATTAAACTATTATTGACCTTTGAGAGAGCAACCTTGAATTATTATGCCGTCATTAATATATTACTTGAAAATGGTCACAAAACAAAAAGATTATCATTTATCGCAATCATTTCTGGGGCAATTTATCGTCCAGGAAAATTTGTTATCACGACTGGCCTAAGCAGAAGGTTGTGCAAAATTGTAACGTAAACAGATACTTTCTTTTCCCTGAAAAGTGTGGTGTACGTTTATATTCCCCAAAGTCAACTCTTTGTGAAGCCATTTTTGATGCAACTAAAGATTTTGGGTTATTTCTCCCTCAGTTTTGCATTTCAAAAGTCACATTTGTCAATTCCTCTTTTTGCAAAGTAGCTCAAGCTCAGATATATTGACCAGAAATCTCACTTTTCAGATCTGACCACAGATTATCCATCACATTTAGGTGCCGAAAAGGATATAGATATTGATATACATATTGATTTTTACAACAAAAGAGCCACAGTCCAAAACATAATGTCCACTACAAGGGTTTGAAAATGTAATCCTTTAGAGTTTAATTTTAATTACATAAAATGCCAATAAAACTGACTGAAGGTTGTGGTTGTAGTGAGACAAAAAAAAATCTGAAAAAATTAAGAGCGTGCATATTTTTGGACTGTGAAGTACACTTAAAAAATGCTTAGTCATTATATTTTATATGTCTGAAAAATAAAAATCTGAACTCAGGTTCAATAAAAAAAAAACCCTACAGTGATATGTGTCACATGAGTTAGCCGTTCAAGTTCTCATTTTCTGTTTAACTTCCTGTTCACATTTGATGATGCTGCAATCTGGCTTCTTTTCACTGACACAACAGGATATCAGGTTCGGATCCATTCAGTCCATCCATTCCTTTAAAACAGAATCAGCTGTAAGAGCCTTCAGTTCTCTTACCATGATAATAGTCTATACGGCTGGACTTTGCTGCGAGGTCAAACCAGCCCTCAAATGGCTCCAAAATCTCAGCATAGGGCAAAGAGATCACACCTGCAATGGCAATGAGAAACCTTAAAGTGTAAGGATGCAGATCCCCGTCATCAGGACTAAAACCTGCCATTATCCAGCTTACCTTTGACGTGATAAGAGTCTCCGAAGTCAGGAAGAGAAGGCACAGCTTTTGCATGTGTGGCTACAAATAATCCCCCCCCCCCCCAAAATAAAATAATGAATGTCATGGATTTGACATGTAATTTTTGAAGTTAAACACAAGCAATTTATCAAAATAGCAATTTTCCGCCGTATAAAACAGAGAATATAGACACCCCTCGTTAATAACAGTGTTTCAACTCAGCCTATTACCCAAAATATCTGACATATAACAACACGTCAAGCTTTGTGGTACGAATTACAGTTTAACAGCATAAAAAGTAACTAAAACACAAATTATCATTATTACTAGCTATCAACTAGTGGGTAGGAACGTGTTTCAACAGTTGCTACTATGCAGCAATAACACCTCATGCTAGCGCCTTTAACGGGTTTCATGCAACCTTCACTGACTGAAAACACGCTACGGGAAAATAGCGTCGTCTCTTACCACTGGCAGCCCAAAAAAGAATAACGGCAATGTACAAAGGCCGCATTTTGTCTGAACCAGGTTTAACAAATACGGAGAAACAAAAGGAGCCAGACTACAGTAAAGTAACGCGACAACACATGACTCCAAATGCTACCCAGTATCTCCCAAAACACTCAATAAATGAACACAAAGCCATCGACGTCCCGTCTTGACCAATCAAATCACAGAGAGGAATGGCGTTGACCAATGAGATATCAGAGGCGGGTTTTAGTGTTTTAAGCGTCATGTGACATGGGTCATATGACCTAAGGTGATCTCCAGGGTAAGTTGAGTAACTTATTGCTGTTCTTTGCACATTTTTAACCGACCAAAGGTGCAGTTTTTTGTGTTGTTCTGAAAGTTGGCATAGCTTTAGAGGGAAGGTTGGGAAAGGATCTGAGACGTTTTCCTGACTGTGTTACTGTAACATTATTGATGCCTGTTGTTTGTCCAACTGTCTGCAATCTAAATGTGTTATACAATCAACTTGTATCTGTATAGTCATTTGTTTGCTTGTGTCTATATCCAGCGGTCATCTGGTCATGGTTTTGGACTATGGGAAGCCAGAGCACCCAGAGAGTACCCTCACATTTACAGGGATAATATTCCGACTCCATTTAGAATATTTAAGTCTCAAAAGTATTAGTAACACTGACTGTGTTTTAAGCGTCATGTGACATGTGATGCCCTTAAATGAAACCCAGTGTAAACTAATGCCTTTTGATGCTGCTTTAATAGAGTCCTCATGTAGGAAATTTGATCTGTGTAAATTGAGCTGTTCTGTAAAACAGACATATTTTTAGAAAGAAATGAAGACACAGTTAAAATCCTTATCTTTAAATTTTTTAAAAAACAATAGTTAAACTGAATATTTTAAAGTGTCCAAAAATAGAGTACCTTTTACCACTGCAAACCTAACAAGACTTGACCATTCACCTAAAACTAACATACGCCATCCTCATGGTTACACATGATGCGGAAATGCTTTTTTTTCCCCAGAAGATGTAGGGAGCCAATGAAAGGGGGATTTTGAAAGAAAAGCTGTTAGAGGCTTCCAGCAAGACAACAACTATAGTTTTTGTTAAAATACTCTTCCAACAAAGCAAAATTGGAGTAGTTTTGTTTTTTCAAACGCCATGCACTCAAGGCCATTGCAAAATCTTAAATAAAGTCTCAAATTTAAAAGCATTACTGTTAATACATTTTGTTCTCTTATAAGAGAATAAAAGTAAAAAACTGATTTAAATTAATTTGTAAATATTCTAAGGAATATTTACAAGTTTTTTGTGTTGTTGTTCTGAAAGTTGGAGTTCTGGCATCTTCACGTCTATGAAGACGCCAGAACTATGTTCGAGTCCTTCATCAGAGGAGCAAGGGTCTCCAATAACCCAATAACGGTCCCTGTTTGGGCTTCAGGAAACCAAAACAGCCTTATGAGTGGATGTCTTACAAAGAGTAACACCTAGTAACGCCTAGTAACACCATGCTCTCAAGGCCATTGCAAAAACTTAAAGTCTCAAATTTAAAAGCATTACTGTTAATACATTTTGTTCTCTTATAACAGAATAAAAGTAAAAAACTGATTTAAATTAATTTGTAAATATTCCAAGGAAAAAACTCAAATGGTTAATGAAACTGGAAATAAAATACAAAGATACATTCTATCACAAACATAAGCATTTTAATTCTGCGTCTTTATTTTTCTTGAAATTATTTGCTTCCCAAGTTGCATAATTTCCCACTATTCATGAAATATAACAGAAATTAGCCTTAATGGGCATTGTAACATTTGTTTTATATGAGGAATGTTTATTATAGTCTTATGACTGTAATCTCTGTTAACAACAAATAAACATAGACTGAGGGGGGAAAAAACAATAATAAGTTTGATGTGTCTTTTAAAACTCTACTTGTGTTCACTATGTGTGCATCGAGACAAATCCATAATGCAATATCAACACTAGATGTCAGTATATCACAGGACAGGACTACACATAACTGGAAATATGTTCCTCATGAGTCCAGGGTTATTCTGGCACAGATATTGAAACTCTAGATTCTCTGATGTAAGTGAACAGCAGCAGCCTGCAGTCGGGACGCTGTGGCGTTAGAACACGAAAGAAGTTATTCTGCGTTTAACTCGGTCAGGTGAGCGTCTGGTTGCCCCTAAGTGAAGTCATGAGGTGACGGTGTGAACAACTGAGCAGTCAGTGGGGCTTACAGCAAGCCATGTTTTCATGAATAGTAACAGAAAACGGTGCAGATAAATGTTCTCTTCAGGGTGGGACCTCATGTTTGAACCCGAAAAAGCATGAAGTCAAAGAAATCTGTCAGTAAATAACTGTTTGCTTGCATTTGCTGCTAATTACGGGGTAGTTCAGCAAGAGCGATGAAAGTTGTCAGAGTGTAATCTGATGACTCAAACTCCGAGTTCTTACGCAGGACCTTTCCCTAAAGAAACCAAACCCCAAAGACAAACAGGAACACCTTTTCACCACCTCTAAATCAGATCAGTGTGTTTAAACACAAAGATCTTCCTCTTACACACGAAGGATCACTTTCTACTGCAACCAGAGCCTTACAGTTTATGAACTCTCATTTTTACTTTCGGAAGAGACAATATGGATTTTCCTGAAAAGCCAGAAGGAAGCAGAATTAATCCAAGATGTCTGAACTTTTACAATTAGGTGTTGATTTGAAATGGAAAAAAATCGATATTTAGAGTTTTTAGTCCACTACATTGACACAGAAATGTCAAGTCTGCCACAATCAGAACTCGGAAGCATGCTTGTTTTTTTGGGGCTATGGAAATTTGAGTGGAAAAATGGATTTCCTGCTTTGTGTCCAAAGGAAACAACAGAAAATAGTGCCTGATAACAAGCTGCAACAATAAGAAAACATAATTTTGAACATTTTCTGATGAGTGCGTAGAAGTGAGGTCCTGACAACATCTTTGGTAATGTCTGATCTAGAAACTGTCGTTTCTTATCCATCTTATTTGCAGAATAGCTCAATGTCTGTCGGATTAAATAAATACTACCCATAAACATCAATTTATAGGCTTCACTACAATTTATCAATTAGACTTGCACTGGACCATCCATCCATTTTCTTATAAATTCAGGCCACCTCTGTGTCCTGCTGAAGAAGAGAATTTGTTGCATTCCTACATGGCTTTTGGAGAACTTTGAAAACATTCCTTCTTGCCACTCCTCCATAAAGACCAGATTTGCGAAATTCACAATTAATCGTTGTCCAGTCATTGTATTCTCCCACCTGAGCTCCTCTGGGCTGGTGGCTGTCCTCCTTTCCAGCCTGTGAGTGAAGCTGGATGACCCTGTCTCTCAAGGCTTTCCTCATTTTCAGATGATGGGAGTAAACAAAGCTTCTTGAGACATCCAAACGTTGGGATGTGGCTACCCTAACCATGTTAGAAGTTCTCTGACATGGCTGGGATGTTCCTTTGTCTACGTAAAGCTCCAACTTCACTAATGCCTCTGAGGCCTTCGTAGAACGTTAAACTACACACAGGCGATGACTTCCATTTTACATTAGGCAACTTCTGGAGGCAATTGGTTGCGTTGGATTTTATTTAGAGGCAAAACGCATACCAGTTATTATTCATCACTGTGTTTGTCTGTTCTATAAAGTCCCATGAATATACAGAAGCTGGTGTGAGTGATGAGAGAAAATGTGGAGAAGTTTAAAGTTAATATTTTTTGCCTTAAAATACTATAAAGAAGTGGGAAGCACCACAACTTGCATAATACGATTGAACTTTGTCTTAAATTAGGGAAAAAATCAAAATGGAGAGAAATGTAGCCCTCAGTCATTGATTGAGCAACAAGTTAAGAGATAAATCTGTGGATTTTAAAGTGAAATGTGAGCAGACTTGCACACATGAAGATAAAAAAATGGACATGCTTTGTATAAAATGATAAAGGTCAGTAATTCCTGATCTTTACAGAAATGCTGCAGAAGAACAATTTCCACTCACTGAAAAGTTACACGAATCCCATGTTTAATGCTTATCTTGTGCTAAACAATTACAACAGTAACCACAAAACATGTTTCATATACAAGAATACATGAGTATAAATATAGAATATCTCTACAACGGGGTAATATCTAAACAGCTGTCCAAAACACAGAACACACACAGTCAAAAACAACAACAAACTAAATCATTCACTCAGCCACACAGAGAAACCTCAGAATCCTCTCTGAACTTTGCACTCAGTCACACATTCACTCACTCTTTCACAAGTCCGGATGGAAGACTGTTTATGTAGCTAAAGGCTAAAGGGTTAGGTCAAGCTGTAAGTCTCTTTAGTGCTCAGAGTTTCTTCCAGTTGTTTCCTTCACATCACTCCAGAACAGTCGACACCATACGCTTTTCAACATTGAAACCAAAAAATAAATGGCGGCTCGATTCTGTCCCGTTCGGATCCTCGGGTGGTACAATGCCGATCTCTGGTTACAGTAAGGATTAGGTTGGACACGTCACTGCATAGCGTTAGAACATCTAAAAGGAAATCTACATCTCCGTGTTATGGCACACAAGTCTCGAATGAAGGTCTCTTTGCGAACATGGAGCAAAGAAAATCAACGCAACAGGAAACCGTAGAAGTTTCAGGTAGAAACCTTTAATGCCCTCTGATAACACTACAGAAACGCACTCACTGTCCATTCTCCACCCGCTGATGTTTATCATGTCCACATGGCTTCGGAAAATCCTCAACGAGGGTATAACGATGGCAGACGCACCATCAACACTGATGTGTACACAACACTGAGACGGGGAGTCGTGCAGGAGAGCAGCTTCAGCTCTCGCCGTCTCTTTCTGTCCCACTTCAGCGTCCCACTCTGTCGGTGAGTCCCGCGTTAAATTCATTAGACGCCGTTCAGGAGCAGAATGGAGGCGGCGGAGCTGGGGGAGGTAAGTTCAGGGTTGATGTAATGCGGATCTTCCTCGTCCTCAGACTCGCCGGGGTTTTGGGAGGCAGTCAAGGTGAGCTTGCTGAGGCCGCCCTCTATAGAGGCCTCGGCTCCCTCCGCTCTGTCGCCTGCAACGCAGAGGGAAGAGGAAAAACTGGTTCAAAGTTTACCTGCTGGAGGCGGGGAACGCCAACTGTCTACAGAGGACTGTTTACAGCCACTGAATGTTTTTTTTTTTTTTTTTTAAATTTTGCATTGAATGTGTGTGATGGACCAACACGAAGCAGCACAGAATCACCAAGTGGAAGTAAACTGATGCATAGTTTTCCAAATTAAACAAAAAAAAAAGGATTTCAATCTTTGCAGGGGCTTTGTAAGGAAATGTGTTTTCAAAACGTACATATCCAGTCATTTCAAGCCAAAAAGCAGCTGTTTTAACCCTCCCATGGTCTTAAGAAGTGGGGTGAATTGGACACCGCAAGCTATTTACTCTGTGCGCAGGCTGACAGGGTCGCACCGACCCTGCGTGCGCTTTTTTTAGTGTGTGTGGTTTTGGGAGCTGACAGTCTGACCCCAGTATATGACTATTACATCTGCGTTCAACATCCTGAGCATTGCGATAAGACCGAGGGAGAGTTAAAGTTGGATTTTAGACCTGCTGCAGAAAAATCTGGTTTCTAGAAAACGGATATCTGACTCAAAACTTAGGAAAATTAGTGTTGACAACTGACTCTCTTTCCAGTGCAGTCTTATTTTGATGATTTATGGACGATATGTTTGGTGCATTATATTCTAAGTAAACTCTGCATCTAGTTCTGCCTATGCCAGTTACCATTGCAGTACTCCTTTACAGCAGACTCAGCAGCAATTTCTGGTTACATATTGGCATAAGCCAGCTAACAGTATTCAGCTATTCTGAGGTTCTAAGATGTTTCATAATCCTTAAACTTTGCCATCTGGCTTTTACTAAAGTTTACTTTTTTTTTCATGGGGTAACAGAGAAAATTCCAGAGTTTTTTCTGGCTGTTTGGACCATAGAGTAACGTGGTTTCCTCTACTGCATCCATTCTGCAAAGCGCTGCCAAGCTAGCAGGGAGAAAGACCAGAACCAGAAGATCTGAGGGGTCTAGACGGTTGGTACAGCAATAACAGATCTTTAATGTATTGTGGTGCTAAACTGTTCAGTGATTTATAAACTAACAACAGTATTTTAAAGTCTATTCTTTGAGCTACAGGGAACCAGTGTAGGGACTTTAAATCTTGTGTTATGTGCTCTATCTTCCTGGTTTTAGTGAGAACGCGAGCAGCAGCATCTGGATCAGCTGCAGCTGTTTGATTTATTAGTCAGACCTGTGAAGACGCTGTTGCAGTAATCAATGCGGCTGAAGATAAAGGCATGGATGAGTTTCTCTAGATCACGCTGAGACATAAAGTCCTCTAATCCTGGAAATGTTCTTCAGGTGATAGAAGGCCGACTTTGTGACTGTCTTAATATGTCTCTGAAGGTTCAGGTCAGAGGTCATCACTACTCCCAGGTTTCGGGCTGATTGCTGGTTTTCAGTTGTAATAACTGAAGCTGTGCATTGATTCTAGTTCGTTCCTCTTTAGGTCCAAATATAATAACTTCAGTTTTGTTTCTGTTCAGCTGGAGAAAGTTTTGGCACATCCACACATTTATCTGTTCTAAGCATCTATTCAGTGATTGGATGGGTTCAGAGTCACCCGGTGACACCGTGATGTAAAGCTGTGTGTCATCCGCGTAGTTATGGTAGCTAATCTTATTCCCTGTTATAACCTGAGCCAGTGGGAGCATATAAATATTGAATAAGAGGGGTCCTAGGATTGAACCTTGGGGTACCCCACATGGGACCTTTGACCTCTCCGATGAGAAGTTTCCGATTGAAACAAAGAAATCCCTGTTCTTTACGTAAGATTCAAACCAGCTGAGCACTGGACCGGAGAGTCCGACCCAACTCTCCAGTCGATTCAGTAAAATGTCGTGGTCAGCAGTGTCACAAGCTGCACTGAGGTCCAACAGAACCAGCACTGTGGTTCTCCCACAGTCTGTATTTATATGGATATCATTGAACACTTTTACAAGGGCCGTCTCCGTGCTATGCTGAGCACGAAAACCAGACTGGAAGGAGTCAAAGCGATTCATTATTGTTAGGAAGTTATTTAATTGTTTAAAAACTGCTTTTTCAATAACTTTGCTGATGAATGGGAGGTCAGAGGTCAGCCTGTAATTCTGCAGCAGTGATTTGTCCAGATTGTTCTTTTTTATCAGTGGTTTGATAATTGCTGTTTTCAAAGCCTGGGGGAGAACACCTGATGAGAACGATGAGTTACTATTTGGATCAGATCATTAGCAACGACAGGCAAAACTTTCTTAAAGAAATGTGTGGGTAGGACATCCAGACAGCAGGAACTGGAGCTTAATTGACTTATAATTTCTTCAAGGGTTATATAATGAAGTAGTTGAAATTGGGTCATTTTTCCTGCATTTGTTTTGTTTGAGCACAGCATTGGTACTGGCTTTGGAGTGGATGTGCAGATTAGTCCTCTGATCTTTTGAATTTTCTCTGAAAAGAAACTGGAAAACTTGTTGCAGGCGGCATTAGATTGAAGTTCAGGTGGCAGCATCACAGGAGGATTTGTGAGCCTGTCAACAGTAGCAAATAAAGCTCAAGCATTGTTAATGTTTTTGTTTATGACATATGGAAAGAAAGCCTCTCTTGCATGTTTTAGTGTTGAGTGATAGTTACGTAGTCTTTCTTTGTAGATGTCATAATAAACGTGCAGTTGAGTTTTACGCCATTTCCGTTCGGCTCTACGGCAGAGTTGTCTTGTAGATTGAACTGTTTGTGCATTAGATTGCAGTAGATGTTGTTTTGTTGCCCGGCCCTAACTGGCATAGGGCATTTAACATTTCTGATACAGGAAAGCACATTCCTGAAACCAGTCCCCTCCCCCACCTGTTGCTTTGAGAATTCATAGAGATTTTTTTTTCACTCCCAAAAAATTGTAGCATTTTAAATTTATATGACACTGGAAACATATTCTTGAGTACAATACCAACAACTTTCAGTCTCTATACTGAAGGTGCATAAATGGAAAATACCAAGTAAAGGACAGAAACATGGCGGGCAGGGGAATCATTTCCTTCATTTAACGACCTACTGTAATATTTCGTGTGCTGTTTTTCTACCACACACCTCTCTCCTGATCGCAGTCTGGAGAGGAAGCTCCACTGCACTGGCTGCGAGGGCCCAGGACAGGTGAGACATGACCGGAACTGCACACCAGGTCTGGGCCGTGAGAGGCGCCGAGGGCCTCTGACTCCAGACCCTCAGGACAAGATGAGGAGGAGGACGAGGAGGAGGAAGCAGTGAGGAAGGAGAAGGGAGGGTAGCCGGAGGAGCAGGGCATGCTCATGGGAGTGGAGGCAGAGGTGGAGGGATGGGAGCACGAAGAAGAAGGCGAGGAGGGCGTCGTTCGGCACGAGGAGGTGGTGTGAGTGTCTTCCTCCTCCTCTGAGCTGCGACTGCCCTCTTCATCAACTGAAACTGACACCACTGAAATAAATACAGACACACACACACACACACACACACACCATTAAACATGCAGGCCACGAAGGTGCACCAACAAAATACACAAACATGGATTGACAAAGAGGGGCGAAAGAGGGATGTTTTCAAACTTACTCGACAGGCCGTCTGACTCCATCTTGAAGTTGCTGATGTCGTCGTGACCTTCGTCGACCTCGGCGCCCACGCCTCGCTCCCTGGTTCCCATGGAGTGGGAGCGCCGGTGCGCGTGGATTTCCTCCGAGATGCTCTCCAGGCTGCGCAGCGCTGCGCGGTACTCGGACTTGGCGACCACGAGCTTGGCCTGACGGTCGTCAACTTGCTGCTTCAGTTGCTGTGAAAAACCAAGAATCAAACGTCAGGCAAAGAACTGAAGTAAAGTTTATTCATATAGCACATTTCAGCAACAAGGCTGTTCAGAGAGCTTTACACAGTAAAGACATAATAGTGACCAATTATAACAGAAACAATACACATTCAATTTCGTCAAATGCCATCATCAAAATGATCAAGCAAATGCACATTAAATATATTCATGAATGTTCCAGTTGTTGTTAATCAAAGGACACTCTAAACACATGATCCGATTTAGAGGAACTCAGTGTTTTGACAGTTTTCTGAAGTTTGTTCCACATTAGTGGAGCATTATAAATAAATGCTGCTTCTTTAAGCCATTCAGTGATTTATAAACCAGCAACAGTATTTTAAAGTCTATTCTCTGAGATACAGTGAGCCAGTGTAGGGACTTCTCTAACTTCCTGGTTTTAGTGAGAATCCGAGCAGCAGCGTTCTGGATCAGCTGCAGCTGGATGATTTATTTGTTAGGCAGACCTGTGAAGATGCTGTTGCAGTAATCAATGTGACTAAAGATAAATGTATGGATGAGTTTCTCTAGATCTCGCTGCGACATTAGTCCTTAAATCCTAGAGATGTTCTTCAGGCGATAGAAGGCTGACTTTGACTGTCTTTATGTGGCTCTGAAGGTTCAAGTTTGAGTCGCAATAGCTATATATACATGAGACACACTTTGCTATGTTTTGACAGAATGTGGTTTTAACTAGTGATCTGTGGTGGCCCACTCCCCTCACCTACCTGTTGCTTTGAGATTTCATAGGGATTTTTCCCACATAAATAAAACAAACAAAAAAACCAAAGACAGCTATTTAGACATTTTTGTGGGACCAAACAACTCATCATTGGTTATGGTGGGAATGAGACTTGGTGAAATAAACAGCTTTCTGCAGGTTTTTTCAAACTACCACTTCTGGATGTCAGTTAACTAAATTAATGTAGCTAATTTAGAACAATAACTACATGTGTCTGATGTAAAATGTCTATCTTTATTTGGGTTCTCCAGTGTAATGTATATCTATAGAACACCATCTTAGCATTTTCCTGCAGGATTACTGGTGTTTTAGTGAACAGTGAATTTAGATTTAATCTCAAAACTTGAGATTTACGTAGGATTTAAACTCTGATCTCCAAAGAGAGTTTTACACAAAGTCATAACATGCTCTCTCCATCAACTCTTCAATATGCACATCCATAAACATAATAAATACATTGCTAACACATAACAATGTTGCGATAGTTCACAGTTCTATGTTTAGAGGTTCAACTAAAATCTACAATCTTTCTATATACATACCTCAAGCTGTAGATAATATTTAGCTTTCAGTTCAAAGTATGGTCTGCAAAAGAAGAAAAAGAGAGAGAAGGTTGAGAGGGGGAAAACGGTCAGAAGAAAAAGAACAGTCTTCTGTTAAAAAGTCACATTCCTTGGCTCTCAAAAAGGGAGCACAACCCAAAGCTGTCCAATCAACACATTGAACATCTGGAATGCATCAGGTGACGCTTAAAGGGCCCTCTATTTTTCAGCATGCTTGCATAACACTGAAGAGGCCCAAAGAGGGCGGCAAAACCTGCGAGCGTCATTTCCAGCCAATCACAATGGAAGCGCCGACCTGGATTTGTTTATGGAGCGCTTCAGCTTCTTCTCGATCTGCTTCATGTGGCCGATGCTGGAGTTGTAGTTGGCTGCTGTCTTTTTGTGTTCGGCTTCGCTCCGCGTTCTCGCTTGCTCTGCCTCCATCACCTGAAAACCAAATCCGGGCAGAGAGTTCCCCGGAGTCGTTAGCAAACTCCCTCTCGGTTGTTGTTACGATGGACGCTCTTTGCAGGTGAGTCGACTCGGGCGTACTTACTCTCTGGGTGGCGTGGTTGAGCATTTCCTGCCAGGCAGAGTCAAACTGACGGGTGTCCTCCTCCAGAAGCTTCTCCTCAGCCAGGGCGATGGTCTCCTTCGCTGCCCGCAGGATCTCCACCGCCCGCTGGAATTCTTGGGTGGCTTTTTGGGCTTCGACCTGGGCCTGTGGCACCAAAACAGGAAGTCACGGTTACGACTCACTGGAAACAAAGAGTCCCACTCAGAAAGGTGCACAGATAGATTTTTTTCCTGTTGACCAAAAAAAATGTGCCCTTCTGAAGTCTTTTTTATTTTTTACAGTGTATAATGTATACCGGTATATTGCTTATGCCTATTGCAATAAGCAATAAATCAATTAATTGCATAATAAACTAAATTGAGCTCAATAATTTTTATTTGCATGATTTATCGTCTTTCTCATTTCTCTCTTTCTTCCGAAAAACTTGGAAGAGAACAGTTTTCAGTCTGTGCACACCACTAGTCCCTCTCAGTGATACTATTCAGCTTAGACCTCCGTAAATGCCCACCCTACAACAAGGTATTAAATCCACAGTGGATGAATACAAACGCATCCCACATTTGTGCATTAAAATAAATAAAGAATTTAACTCCAAATATATTTTTTTTCGTCCACCAAAAACTACACTCTACTTTCTATTAGTCTATCAAATAAAATCCAGATAACATACATTCAAGTTTCCATTAAAGGAGAGAAAATGTGAATCAGTTCAGCCTGCACCTACAGAAACATTAACATCTGCTGCTCATAAAACTTCTTTTAGTTGGTCGGATATAAACAGACCCAGGGAAAAAAAGCAACTTTAATCGTTTTTAGCATGCTGGGAACCACTTCTGGGGAAAAACGCGTTCCACAATGTTTACAGGAATCCAGCTCATTCCCATCACTTTCCCTGACCCAAACTGCTGCATAGACTCCATACTGCAAAGTCACTCTTGGTATGCATAAAAAAAACAACAGAATAGCAGGTTGTTAAAAGTTTGTGACATTGAGATATGAAAATGTTTTTCTATATAGAGTATTCTTCTTCTGCTCCTGTGAGCATGTTTGTCATTTCTATGCATGGTTTGAAGGATCCGTGGAGGATTTCTTTTGACAGCTAAGGAGAAACTAAGAGGATTTACCACAGCACACACACTCATTCAGAAAGACAAGCATGCCTTGATTCTGCAGACAAACAGACACTTTGTCTCTGAGGGGCTCTGACATGCTGTCAGTGGCCTATGCTTGCCCACTGCCACAGTCAATAGGGAGATTATCACCAACCCCCCACAGTACATATCTGGACCCACTTGCGTCAGATGAATAAGCTAAAGGTCATTGTGATTCAGTTACGGAAACTATTGGATTAGATGACTTTGCATGAGGTAAAAATAATTTTTGCTAAGTTGTGCGTTTAAAATCTAACGGTGAAGATGGAAAAATGACAAAAGTGAGTTGGCAGCGATTTCAGAACATTTGGGAAAGGTTCCTCTTTGCAGCATGGCTGTAACTTTTCCTATCATGCACTACTTTCAAACTTATTACTTTGGTGTGAAATAACAGTACAGACCAAACTGAATGGAAAACAGAGGTAAAGCTAGAACACAAAACCTGGAAGCAAGAGACACCGTGACAGCATCTCAGTCAATTTCAAGATTATTATTGCAGCTTTAACTACAGACTTATGAAAGACAATAGATTTTATTTCACATATTGAGACGTCACATTTAGCAGTTTACCAAAAATAAGAATAAGCAATATGTAACAAAATGATCAACATATACAGTGTATAGAAGAAGCAACAGAACAAAGGTACAGCGAGTACTCATTATTATTTTTTTGTTTATGTTTTAAATTATTTTATTATAAATTGTAAAAGTTTTCCTCAAGATTAGCTTGAGTGCTTTTTAACTGTTTTTGCATAATTGATACTCGTCAATTAAATTTTTTTAATTGTGCCCTATATATTTCATTAGTTTTTTTTTTAATTTAGGTTTAAAATTTCAAAATTAAATTTTATATGTAACCAGAACCATCTCCTGCTGAGACTGTGGCATAATGTTGTTACCAGAGTCACAACGCTGTAAGGTAAAAACTTATGGAGAACAGGTTAGGAACAAGAAGATTAGCATAGAAGAAACCGCCAAGGACATACTGAAATTCTTCAGGAAGAAGAAGGCAGAAGATCAGTGCAAAGTTATATTCTCTAAAGAGTATTTTAGCTTGTTTCCAACATCTGGAAAATCATTTGCCTAGAGCAGAAAAGGTAAAAGCTTCCGCAACCCTTGTGTTGTGCAACCAGAGAAACATCCGGATACATGGGTGGGGTTGCTTCTCATTAACCCTTGTGTTTAGAAATGGGGTACAACCGACACCACACACGTAAAACTTGTATCATTTGCCACAGTCCTCTACGTTTGCCTCAGTCCTTGCACGCACAAGGGTTAAAGTGAGTTGACTGAGTTACTATTCTACCCAAGAAGAGCTTTTTAAAAAAAAAAAACAACCACGGGATAGTGTTACCTGGTAGTTAAAATGCAGAAAAATGAGGTGAAGGAAGAAAACTAAATTGGAGCTGGAAAACACAAATGTTCACATGTACTGCATGCTGGTTTTATTTATTATGAAAAAGGTAAAAGCTAGCATTTTTTAAAATTAATAATTATTATTATTACGAGAAATGCAACTACAAAAAGGAATCATTTGCCTTTTTCTCTCTGCGTGACCCATTTCCCAGGGTGTAAAAGAGGACAACAGACGGAGGATGATGGATATTTGATGAGGTGAAACTGTGTGGCACAAACACAAGATGAACTAAGACTCTGAAGCTCCATCCATCATTGCTGTTTCTATGTCAAAGTGAAGATCAAGGCTGAGACAGATCTTTTTCTCTGACAAAATTGGTGTCTTTTCCTTGCTGCCTCAAAAACAACTCAGGCTGTGGTCTATGACCAAACATGCTAAATATGTGCTTCCTCCCTTCTTTGCTCTTGCAAAAAGAAGCAAACACACTCTCCATCCCATAATGTGCAAAAAGTTCAGTCTCTAGTTGAGCAAAGCTGGTAGAGACATACTTCAGAAGTTAGTGTGATAGATGGTTCCACGTGGTTCTGACTCAATGGGCTGTAAATGCATACCACATTTTCCCCTTATACTTAAAGAAATTGGGAAAACAATTTATATTTCACTTCAAAATTATGTTGTGCTAAAAAGAGAAAATCTGATGAAATGTGATAAATCAGTTATTGAAATAATCGTCAACTGATTTAGTAATTTATTTATTGCAAACTGGAGAAGACAGACTTAAAAAAGACCATTTGATGAAAGAATATACTCAGAGCAGTAATTCAGCCAAAACTGTACAAAATATAGATGTTTTGCATTTAAGATAAAAGAAAAAAACTTTTATCTGGAAATATATTCCATCCAGAAGAAAAAACAGTTTTAAATTTCAGTAATTTATTTAAATTATTTTCTTATATAAAAAAAGGAACTGAATTATTTATTTGCATTTTTATGTATTTCTAATATTGCATAAAATAAGTCTGAGGTTAAACAAAAAATCTGAAGAATGTGGCAATTTTTCCCAGATTAAACAATTAATCATCAGAATAGTTGACAGACTAATCAAATTACTAAAAAAAATCGTTATGTACTACTTTGCGTGTATAATTTCTGTAATAAAATAAGTTTATGGTTGATAAAATATGAACTCAATTTAACTTGCGTAAAAGGTAAATTTGCTTCAACCTTTGTTAGGACTTCATGATAAAATTCATATTTGGTGCTTTTCAAAAGAATGCTACATATTTGCTCTACAAAACCAACACACTGTAACCTCGTGACATTTTTCCGTGACCACTCATCCCACCCTACATACTACTCATGTCTGATGTGTCACTCTCCAGCTGATTCATTTCAGTTTTTTTCCATCTAGTCTAGTACCTCCAGACGTGTGTCCTGTTTGTTGCTTCCAGTAGAGTCTGGGGACAAAGGGTGGGAATGGCACAAGTGGATGAAGGTGGGTGAGGGTTGCAAGTGAGGGAAGAGACATTTGCGCTGATAGCCAGTGAGACTGAGGAGAATGCTGGGTGAAAAGGACAAAAGATAGAGCGGACCGGGCAAATTCCTACTCTCCCCCTCAGCCTCAGTCTGCTGGAATGTAAGAGGGTTAACAAGGGTGGGAGGGATGAGATTGGCAGATGAATGGGGGTCGGGGAACCACTGTTGACATTTTTTTGCCAAGGGCCAGTGAGGACATATCTGAATCCTCCGGAAATAGGTCATATATTAAATATTAATTCATAAATCATGCACACACAATTTTCCTATATGACCTCAGGCATTTATTGGCTTTGGTCTATTTCCAGCTACATTTATACCTAACCCAAACATTTACCCTAAGAATAGGGGTCAGCTGAATTAAGATCTGGCTTCGGTCCCCATAAGCCCTATTGGTCTTCTCTTGTACCAGCAAGGTCCTACTAAATAATAAAAACAAATACACACATACAAACACACACACACACACACGGTATATATATATATATATATATATATATATACCGTGT